>NW_024544908.1:20000-142500 GCF_018167655.1 Microtus oregoni | reverse complement strand
AGAGAATAGAGACATTTAAAGTAAAATGAAAACTTTACTAAAAAACGCAAAAAAAAGCATCAGCTAAAATCTGAAAGAAATTAAAAATCACACAAAAAAAGCAAGATAACTAAGGAAAAAAGTCAGACTGTTGAAGAAAACGGTTTAAGACGTAAGACTTAAATATATGCAATAAAGAAAACAATAGAAACAATGTATATGAAAAACCAGGATAAATGAACAGAAACTACAGAGGGAAGTACAACAAACAGAATAAAAGAGATGGAAGAGAGAATCTCAGGGTGTGAAGATTGCTAGATCAGCTAATGAAAAAAAAATGTTAAACCTAACAAATTTTTAACAGATAACGTACTGGAAATCTGGAAAAACAACAGATGACAAATCCTAATAAAAATAGGGATAGAAGGCACAGAAAATATAATCAAGAACATTACAGAAGAAAATTTTCCCAATTTAAAGAACGATATCCCTATGGAGGTATAAGAAGCATAAAGAACAACAAATAAACTAGATTTTAAAAAATCCCCTTATCATACCAAAAACATCAAATGCAAAACCATACAGAATAAAGAAAGAGTATTAGGAACTGCAAAAGAAAAAGACCAAGTGACATATTTAGGTAAACCCATCAGAATTACTACCAACCTCTCAATGGAAACCATGAAAGCCAAGAGATATTGGATAAATGTGCAGCATACACTATGAGACCTTGAATACAAATGCGGACTACTAAAACCAGCAAAGCTTTCTTTCACCATTGGAGAAAACAAGATATCACCTGACAGAAAAAAAAAAAACCTTAAAAATACGTATCAAAATAGCCAGCATTACTAAAAGGAAAACACAAACCCAAGAATGCAAACTTGACCCAAAAATTCTCAAGCAGCAAATAAACTCACATCAGCAAAACTCTAGGAAGGGAAACACAAAACCACTCACACTGAAAAATAACAGAAATCATCAACTACAAGTCATTAATATCTCTTAATATGCATGCACTCAATCCACATATAATGACACAGGCTAAGAGAATAGGTAGGAAAACAAGAATCAGCAATCTATCGTATACAGGAAACATACCTCGACCTCAAAGACAGACAGTACCTCAGAGGAAAGTGTATGGAAAAGGACCAAAAAAAACAAACAGGTGTAGCTATCGTAATCTCTAACATTAGATTTTAAACTAAAATAAGTCAGACGAGTTGGAGAAGGACACTATATACTAATAACAAGTTTAATCTATCAAGATGAAGTATCAATCCTTGTCATCTATGCACACAATACTAGTGCACTCACACATATAAAAAAAAACATTATTAGAACTGAAAGTACTCATAAAATCCTACACACTAATAGTAGGAAATCTCAGCATTCCGCTATACGGGAATATAGCGTTGGGCAGGTCAACGAGACAAAAATTTATAAGCGAAATAAGAGAACTAAGAGATGTAATGAATGAAATGGGCCTAACACACATCTATAGAATATTACACCCAAACAAGAAAGAATATACCATCTTTTCAGCACCTCATGAAAATGTCAATAAAGCTGACCACACACTGTGCAACACAGTAAACATACACAGAAACAAAAAAAAATGGAGTAATCGGATGACCACGATTTAAAATTAGAACTTGAAAACAACATTATTCTCAGAAATCCTAAAAAACAATGGTAATTGAACAGCAAACTACTGAACCAACCATGGATCAAGGTTAAATAAAATAAATACTTCATAAAAATAAACAAAAATGAAGGCACGTTGCATGAAAACCTATGTAACACTATGAAAGCAGTGCTAAGAGGAAACTTCCTAGCTCATACAGAAAGCTCACACTAGTGCCTTAACAACACATGTGAATGCTCTAGAAAAAACAAAAGCAGACATGACCAGAATGAGTACAAAACAGAAAATAATCAAATTTACGGCTGAAATAAATAGAAACAAATAAAAAATACAATGAATCAATGAGACAAAAAGCATGTTAGTTGAGAAAATAAAGAAGATAAACAAACCCTATGCAAACAAATATAAAAGACGAGAGAGAACATCCAAACTAACACAATTAGAAATTAAAAGGGATACATGACATCAGACACTAAGGAAATCCACAGAATCCTTAGATCATACCATAAAAACCTGTACTACACAAAATTGGGACACATAAAAGAAATGGACAAGTTTGTGGCTATGTACCATTTACCTAAATCTAATAAAGCCTAGGTGAGCAATTTAAATAGGCATATACTCTTAAAGGAAATAGAAGCTCTCATCAAAAGCAAACAAAATATCCCAGGGACAAATGGTTTTAATGTAGAATTCCATCAGAACTTCCTGTACTCCTCCAAGTGTTGCACATAATATAACCAGAAAGAACATTGCCAGAACTCATTTTATGAGTATGAAGTAAGATTGATGTGCAAAGACACAAAGACTGAACCAAGGAAGAGAATTAAACACTAATCTCAGTAATAAACATGAACGCAAAAATACTCAATAAAATGATGACAAACCGAATCCAGGAATACATTTTAAAAACCATTCTGATTAATTTAGTTTCATCCCAGAGGTGCCGGGATGGTACAACAGCCATAAATGCATTTATATAATCCATGATATAAATAAACCTAAAGAAAAAATACATATGAACAACCTATTAAATAATAAAATAGGCACATATCATACTTGTCATAAAAGGCTCTCAGCATAGTCCATTAATCATACCTGGGATAATGTTAATGAAAATAAGAAATATCATAACCTGTATGTCCAGATGTTACACATTATAGTCTAAAACATCAGCCATTTATTTGAAAAACTTTTTAGCAAATTTGGTAAAATACTTCAATATAAATGGGTCAATTGGGGCACATATGTTTAACTTAGTAACAATTGTTCCGAAACATCATAACTTGTGATTTGCTTAGTGTTACCAGGATGAATCAAGCCGAGAATAAAACTGTAACAGGAGGCCGTTTTCTGGCATTGATTGCCTTCCACACAGCCCCTACTGCAATACAGATCCACATTTAGAAGATGATAGCTGCCTTAAAACCTGTTCAGGTTTTTAATGGCTGATTTGTTGGAACAACAGTACCGGCTTACACTTATAAATTCACCTTACTCAGAAATACTAATGTTACTAATTATGTGCCAGTAACATATGTATTTTTAGTTAGAAAAAACAATTTCAATACTGGAATTAGTAGTTATGATTTTCAATGGTATTCATGTATTAATCCCTCTGTTAAGTTTAATACTCATCACTTACGATACTACAGCAACATACACATATTTGGCTGCTTGTAAACCTAGGTAATTCTTGGGCTCTAAATCCTCTATATCATCATGCTGTAGAATTCCTAAATAAGATATTGAAAAGAACAAAGTGCATGTTAGATTTAGTAATAGCTGTAATTCTTAACCTTATTGCTGTTGCTGTTAATGCTTCTGTGGCTAGTATTGCTTTACATACATCCTTGCAGACAAAGCATTTTGTAGGGCAACAGTATAAAGTTTCTCAAGAACTGGACTCAGCAAGCTCAGACAGAGATTGATTACTTAAGCAAACTGTGGGATGGTTGGGAAAGAAATATTTATCTGTGCAAGAACATATTTCTTTTCCTTGTGATTGGAATTCAACCACTTTTGGCATCACTGATTAGGCTCATATTGATTTTTTTCATGAATGGAAGGCTACTCAAACTTATCTTTTGGGCAATGCTGCTCTTCGATCTCTCATTGATCACTTACATGATGATATAGAACTTAACTTTCCTAATCATTTCCTGAATCAGATGCCTCTCCCATTGCACAATTTTTTGATGACAAATTGACAGGGATTCATACAAAGTATTAATCATACCTCTGGCGGTATGCTTATTGTAATAATTCTTATGTTTCTTTTTTGATGATGTATCAGTCTGTTTCAAACAAATGCAGAAAATTGACATACTTTATGGTTAAATCTACTTTTACTACAAATAAAAATAAAAAAGGAGGAAAATAATGAAGGCACCAAACAATCTTAGAGTGCAGGCTACTCCTGGGATAATGAGACAAAGTTGGGAAACAGTTGCAGAAGAAAACAAGCATAGATGAAAGCCAACTCTGCCTATTTCTCAAATTTTCTGTCAGAATATATACCATGGATAAAGAATTGGCTTTTGATCCCAGTTGTTCACACTCTACCAGTTACAAAGGAGTGCTTTGCTTATGTATACTTTTTGCCTTGTTTCTATGTACTTCTTTTCATTTTTATAACTGATATTAATTGACGTATTGTTTCTGGCAAGGAGAGGCAAGAGTTTCTCATGACCATGTACATGAGTAAGGGGGTCTCAGAGGTGAGGTAGTGCTTTTGAGTATGTATAAAAAGCCATAATAAATAAATCTTATTCTGCAGTTGTTCATCCTCTGCATCCCCATGTGCTGATTTACAAGACAACCTTACCAAGGGACCACAATGCAAGAGAAGTTGACAAGTGGCACCAGAACAGGGACCATAAAGAGAAAAGGTTAGGAAGGTTTTTAAAATATTAACGAGATAGGTAATCTTCATTACAGGGTAATGGGACAAGCCAAATCTTCTCTGTACCTTGCTATGCTACAACATTCAATAACAATTCATAGGCCTCACGTTTCTTTTTCTGATTTAGAAATAAATGTGTGTGGAAGTAATGAAGTCTTATAATTCTTTGGGTTACAGAAGGCACCAAAGATATAGATACTTGTTAAAGAATTAAAGCTAATGTTGAAAAAGCTATGAGATAGGGTGAGAAAGTACCTGTCTGTTTCTGGTCTATATGGTTGATGAGTTTTACTATTTTCCAAAAAAAGCAAATGAAAATAACTGGCCGCTGTGTCAAAACAGATAGTAGTGCCAGCTGCACAAGTAATGACCATGTATAAAAAAAAGCAACTATTTGGCTTCTTTGTCAATGGGATCAGGAGTTATATAGCCCTTGATCTCTTTTTAAAATTGCTGATAGAACTAAACTTAGCTCATGATGCTATGAAAAAGGATTTTTTGAGTAAAATAAAACCTAACATTCCATTTCAAGTATTATTATTCGATACTTATCAATATCATACAGGCATTTTAGCCCAAGATATATTTCCCCTTGAGTGGATTTACAAAAAGCATATATTGTCTTAATAAACAAGTTATGAAGAAATGTTCGTCTATGGAATACAACAACAAAGTCTTACTTTCACAGGTCTAGATTGTTCTACTACCATTTTTGCATTGCCAAAGGAAAAAGTAGAATACATGTTTCAGCTTTAAGAAGCTTTACAAAAGCCTGCAGTTTCTATTAATGAAACTTTGAATATCATTTCCCCAAATAAAATTGTGCAACCATTTACAAAAAAAAAAAAAGAATTTGTAATGAATAATACTGTAGCTTTCAGGGGATGGAAAGATAGCTCAGAGTTTAAGAGCACTGGCTGAGTTAAATTCCCAGCAACCACATGGTGGCTCACAACCATCTGGCGCCCTCTTCTGGTGCGCGGGCATACATCGATCAAGCCAGAATGCTTTATACATAATAAATAAATAAATCTTCAAAAAAAGTATTGTATCTTTCAATCCTTCACCTGATGCATTTACTATTTTTACTGATGGTTGATGAAACAAGTGCTAATTGGAAAGAATTTAAGTCCTGGGTAGAAGTTACAGATTACTCTTCAATATAACAAAATTAATTGTCTGCTGTTGTTAAAGCCAAGCAAGATTTAACTCCAGAATTAAATACTGTAGGTGATACAGCTTCTCTTGTAGTAATTGTAAAAAATACGTTTAATAACGTACATCATTCCAGGAAGCATCCCTTGTTAACTTTGTTTAAATTAGTATTAACTCTTAATCAAAATAAAAAATCTCGTACTCATGTACAAAAACACAAATTTGCTTGGATATCTTACATTTGAAAATGCTGACATGATGAATTAGTACCTTTTCCTCTGTTCAAGGAGAACATGAACATGTACATACTAATGATAATAATGTACATGTCCAACGTAAAATTCCATTTCAATGAGCTAAATCAATTATTTTTAATTCTCAAATTTGTCATCTGTTACATATCCATTCTATTCCTCAGGGGGTTAATCATCAAGGATCTCAATCAAATGAAATTTGGCAAATTCTTGTTACTCATTTCAGAATTTGGACATTTATCTTTCCTCCAAGTAGCCATAGATACACTTTGATCATTTATGTGGGCTACTCCTTTAGCTGGAGAACACACAAGTTATACAACACTTATTAAAAGCCTTTTCCATCATGGCTGTTCCCTCTTTTACTAAAACAGATAATGGACCTACTTATATAATTCCAAAAAATTTCCTAGGTTCTGTGAATCATATATCATTGCTCCTGTTACAGGTATTGAATATAATACACAAGAACAAGATATTGTTAAAAGCGTCCATGATACACTAAAACAAATTAAAAAATCAAAAATGAGGAAAAAGGAACATTATGGTATGGAATTAATGTGGGATTTTCAGAATAATCTTAGAGCCAGTTTACATCAAGCGTTGCTTATATAAAATTTCCTAAATACACCGCATGCGCATATTTTAACCCACAAAGAAACGTTTTATAAACACCACAAATACAGAATATGAAAAAAAATTAGGGCAAAAATGCAAGATAATGAATGGCAGCTGGCATTGCTAACGATGAAAGGGAGAGGATATAGTCTTCCCTCTGCAAGATGGGCGTCAGTTATGGATCAGAGTTCGGAAAGAGCAGAAACTATGTAGTCATGATGGCACTTCTGTCAAAGAAGACATTCTAGTATTGCCCGTGGCACAATTCTCTCTATGGAAGCGACCTTGATGACATAGGTCCTCATCCAAACCGACATGGGGTCAGGTGAAATCTCTTGCAGCTTAGGTTCAGATTATTGTACAGCAGTCCAGAATACCTGTTATGGATGAACATCATTTTCCAGCCCTGATCGCTCTGCTATCTGTCTCTTCAGTTCGGGGATCAGATGTAAGTTAATGGGCTTATGTCCCTAACCCACCAATGTTTGTGCCTGTCTTTTGGGGAGATACTGATGTGTTAGTGTATACCACTCCCAGTATCCTTACTCCTCCTTGGAATAATTTGACTTATGCGAATAATTTTGACAGGACTCCATATAATATTACTTTTATGGATAAAAGGGAGCCAATACAATTTGGAAATGGTCCTTGGTTTTCAATGGGATTTCAGCAATGGTCACCACCTGGTATTAAAATAGGAAAATCTGGCACTCATCCTCAAAGACTCTGAGCATAGTCCATTACTGAGACCTAGGATAATAATACTGAAAATTATGAATTTGCACATCCTCTATGTCCAGATTTTAAATATTATAGTTTAAAATATCAGCCATTTATTTGGAAAATTTCTTTTGGCAAATTTGGAAAATAATTCAAAATAAATGGATCAATTGGCGTCCATATGGCGAATTTATTAACACTTGTTCTGAAAGGAATATTACCACTTGTGATTTGCTTAATGGTACCAGGATGAATAATAAAACGATAAATGGAAGCTGTTGTCTGGCATGTGGAGATGGAGGAATCAGTGATGATCTTATAGCCTTATTGACAGTGCAAACTGCAATAAAGATGCATAATTGGCAAATCGCAGCCACCGTAAAACCTGCTCAGGTTTTTAATGGATCATTAGTTGGAACAGAAGTATCTGCCTCTACTTATATATTTACCTTATTTAGAAGTCATAATGTTACTGCTTCTGTGCCGCTACCACATGTATTTTTTTTTGAAAGAATCAATTGTACTATTGGAATTAGTTTTAATGATTAGCTATTGTAGTCATGCATTGATTCCTCTATTCAGTTAAATCCTCATCGTCACTTATGATACTAGAGCAACATACACAAATTTAGCTGTCTCTAAACTTAGGTCATGCTTGGGATCAAAATTGTGTAGATCATATTTTTGTTGAATTTTTCACTAAGATATTGAAAAGAACAAAGTTCATGTTAGGTTTAGTAATAGCTGTAATTCCTGACCTTGTTGCTGTTGTTGATACTGCTAATGTGGCTGGTATTGCTTTACATACATTATTGCAGACAAAAGACTTTGTAGAGCAATGGCATATACTCATAAACTAGTTTCAGCAAGTAAAAATATATGCTTGACTTTGAACAGAGATTGATATACCAAGGCAAACTGTGGGTTCACCAAGAAAAAAAACTTGTATCGCTACAGGTACAAATAAAATTACTTTGTGTTGTGATTGGAATTCAACCACTATTTGCATTACTGATTTGGATTATAATGATTTTTTACGGGAATGGAATAATATTCCAGCTTATCCTTTGGGCAATACCTCTGCTCAATCTTTCAATGATCTCTTACATGATCACTTCAATGATCACTTACATAGGACTTTTGTTGAATCATAACCCTCGAACATTGAACAAATTCTTGATGACAAATTGGCAGGTTTAGATCATAAGGGATTCTTACAAAGCATTCTTCATACCTCCAGTGGTATGATTATCGTGATCATGCTTATACTCTTTTATGTTTGATTATGTATCAGTTTTATATTTGACTAAACATAATAATTAAATACTTCATGGCTAAAACACCATTTGAATTAAAATTAAAATAAAAAACAATGAAATTGTGGAGACACAGAACTGGCTCAAAGTGCAGGCTCCTCCTGGGGCAGATGCGATGAAGCTGGGAAACATTTGTTTTGCAAACAAAGCATAGACAAAAGCAAACTTTCTCTGCCCATTTTGCAAATGTTATGTCTGAATAAGGACCCTGGATTAAGGAATGGACTTTGAGCTCAGTTCTTCACACACTACCAGTTATAAAACAGTGCTTTCCTTCTGTATTCTTTTTGCCTTATTTCTATGTACTTCTTTTCATTTTTATTAGTGTTATTAATTGAGGTATTGTTTCTTGCATGGAGAGGCAAGAGTTTCTCAAGACCATGTATGTGAGTTGGGGGGGGGAGTTTAGAGTTAAGGTACTGCTTTTTACTCTGTATAAAAGGTCATACTAAATGAATCTTACTATACCTTTGTTCATACTCTTCATCATGTGGACTGATTTGCATGAGACACATACCCAGGGACCACGAAGCAATAGATGAATACAGGGTAACAATAACCAAAGTCGAGGACATCTACAAAATTAACATTTAGCTTTTGGTGAGAGAAATTGAAGAATACACCAGGAAATGGAAAGATCTCCCCATGTTCTTAGATAGTGAGGATAAACATAATAAAAATGCCAATCTGTCCAAAAGGAATCTATAGATTAAATGGAATCCATACCAAAACAACAACAAATTATTAATGTCAGTTTAAAGAGCAATAATCAACATCAAAAAACCAATGATAGCCAAAAGAACCATCAACAGGAAAGTAACTTCCAGGGAAATGGCAATCCATCAACCTCCATTACAGAGATACAATAATGGAAACAGCTTGGTATTGGCATAAAAACAGAGACTTGACCACTGGAATCAAGTCAAAGACCCAGGTAGTAATCCACACAGAAGTTCAGCTGACTTTTGCCCAAGAAGCTAAAATTATACAATGAAATAAAGATAGCATCTTCAACAAATGGGGCTGGCATAACTGTATGACATGTAGAGGAATGAAACTAGATACATATCTATCAACATGCACAAAACAAATGTCCAAAGGAATCTCTGAAATATATAAAGAACTCAAGAAATTAGACATCAAAAGATGAAAATGCCTTACCTTCTCTGAGGACTGAATGGATATGGTAGGGAGGCTGTTTGTTTGTTCCCAGATGCTCAAACCTAAATAATAAAACAGAAACCATATTGCTTGGAATACTCATTGGACAATAGCTTAAGTGTATTTATGGCAAACTCATATCATAAATTAACTCATATCCATTAATCTGTATATTGTCTTCCCTTGTAAAGTTCCAGCATCTGTCTCCAGACAAGCTACATTGCTTTTCTCTGACTCTGCCTTCCTTCTATCAACATTGACTTTCAATTTCCAGACTGGCGCAAACACTGCAAAGTCACTATCTGAAACAGATTTGTTATTAACCAATGGTATTCACAGCACAGACAGATGGAACTCTCATATCACCTTAAGCTGAAGAGAAAGCTGCTAACAGTCTCCTCTCATTCTCCTATGGTTAGAACCATATATTTCTTTAATTCTACTTCTCCATTTGTGGAACCCACATTTTTATATTCTTATCCTTATGATTTTTGATTGCCAACAAGTCTGCTTCAAAGTGAGGAAATAAAAACTCCATTAATACAAAATGCAAGGGGACTGAAGCATTGGGGACAAAGTAGTGAGGGCAACTGTTGCAGTACTTTGTCACACTAAGCATGCACCCAAGCAAGTTCGCCATTTTGTCTGCGAGGTCCCTGGCCAGCAAGTGGCCTTATCCCATCCAAGTTTTCCACCAAGGAATCCTATACATTTGCAGGGTGTTGAGGTCCACCATCACAGCCTACTCTAGGGTAGAGTGGATGTAGGAGAATCCAGAGCTAAGAGAACTAAGAGAAGGCAGACCAAGAAAAAAACACAGGAACACAGGTAGCCACAGCAAAGATCGTACCAAGCAGCCTTAATAATCCAAACACAAAAGATACAGTATTAAGAAGGAATATAAAGAGCAGCAAAGGAAAAAGGTCTAATACTAATTAGTAATATATAACAAAAATGACTTCAAACTTAAAGCAATCAAAAGAGAATAAGATGGAAACTTTATACTCATAGCACAAATATTTCATCAGGACGAAGTATGAATACCAAATATAAATTTCAGTAATATAAAACCACCCACATTACAAGAAATAAATGTATACCTCAAACCACACTAATAGTAGGAGTCTGCAGCACTCATCTCAACAATGGACAGGTCAACCAGACAGAAATATAACAGAGAAATAAGAGAAATAATGTAGATAATTAAATAAATAGACCTAAAAGACATCTGTAGAACATCCAACCCAAATATTAAAGAATATACCCTATCAGCATCTCAAGAAACTTCTCAAAAATTGACCACATACTTGATAACAAATAAACCTAATATGCCACAAAAAAATTTTGCTGAGGCAGGAGGATCTCTGTGAGTTCGAGGCAGGCACGGTCTACAAGAGCTACTTCCAGGAAAAGAACCAAAAGCTACAGAGAAACCCTGTCTCGAAAATCAAAAAAATTAAGAAAAAAAAGGGGGGGCTGGAGAGATGGCTCAGTGGTTGAAAACATTGCCTGCTCTTCCAAAGGTCATGAGTTCAATTTCCAGAAACCACATGGTGGCTCACAACCATCTGTAATGATGTCTGGCACCCTCTTATGGCCTGCAGACACACATACAGACATAATACTGTATACATAGTAAATAAATAAATAAATAAATATGTAAAGAAAATTTGGCAAGCACATGAGCCTTATCAGATCAACATGGATTAAAGTATAACAACAATTATAACACCAGAAAGCAAACAAACTCATGGAAACTGAACAGTCAACCACTAAACCACCCCTGGGTCAGGGAAGAAATAAAGAAAGAAATTAAAGTCTTCCCTGAATTCAACGAAAACAAAGACACAACATAACCAAACCGAAAGCGGCACTAAGAGGAAAATTCATCGCACTAAGTGGCCACATTACAAAAACAGAAAAATCTCACATTAGACACCTAACAGCACAGATAAAAGCTATAGAAAAAAAAGCATCCTGACCCAGGAGTAGAAGGCTGGAAATTATCAAACGGAGGACTGAAACAAACAAAATATAAACACAGGAAACAATCCAAAGAAATCAATGAAACAAAGAAATGGTTATTTGATTGAAAACAAGATTCACAAGGGCTATCCAATGCAATAAAAAGGTACATAAAGAGAACACGCAAATTAACAGGATAAGAAATGAAATGGGGGACATAACAGACACTGAGGATATTCAGAAATAATTATATCTTAATACAAAGACCTATATGCCACAAAGTTGGAGAATGTAAAGTAAATGTACTTGTTTTTAGATAAATAACATATACCAAAAATCAATAAGACAAGGGAAACAATGTAAATAGACTGTGAAGCGGTGAGGAAATATAAGCATTCGTAAAAAACCTGCAAACCAAGGAAAGCACAGCACCAAGTAGTTTTAATACAGAATTTTACCAGAAATTCCAAGACGAGCTGATACCTAAACTCCTTAATGTGTGTCACATAATAGAAACAGAAGAGTCATTGCAAAGCTTTCTATGAAGCAACAGTGTTACCATGATACCAAAAAGAAAAAAAGAAAAAAATCCACCAAGACAGAATCCCAGACCAATCTCGCTCATGAACATCGATGAAAAAATTCCTAATAAAATCCTGAAAAACGTAATACAAGAAGGCACCAAAAAAATAATAGGAGGCTGTATCCCACAGATGCAGGGCTGGTTCAACACATGGAAATCTATCAATCAAATCTATCATATAAATACACTGAAAGAAAAAGAAACCATATGATCCTTTCAGTAGATGATGGAAAATCATTTGACAAAGCTCAACACTCCTTTATGATAAAGGTCTTGAAGAGGGTAGGGTTACAAGGATCATATCTAAATATAAAAAAGCAACATACAGCAAATCAACAGCAGATTTCAAAGTAAATGTAAAGCAACTCAAATCCATTCCATTTCAAATATACATGTCTGTCTCCTGCCCAGCTGCCATGTGTATACCTGCCTGGTACCAGCCACTGCTCAAGGACAGACATGCACCTCTGCCTGCGACTGGCTGCTCTCACAGCCAAGTGCCTGCCACCACATGCCCTGCAACCACTGCTTAGGTCACTGCTCTGGGACCTGCAGCCATCTCTGCCTGGGACTGGCTATTCCCAGGGCACACTGTCTACTGCCACATGGCCCGCCATCACCATTTGTAACCTACAGCATTTCCGCAGGGGATCTTGCAGCATTTTTTAAATATATATATATATATATATATTAAAGTAACCTCCATGCCTCCGAGGACACACAGGTATGGAATGTCCTTTCCAGGAAAAATTTGATCTACACTGATAAGGTTTTTTAGTTTCCCCCTGCAAGGTGAGTCAAAGAGCTCAAGCGCTAGCGGTTGCCAAAGATAAAAACCAATTTAGCAAAAAATGCCGCAACTGATCGCAAGCACTGCGACACTTAATCACAATACAGGGACACAGGGCCCACAGCACTCGGCCTATTTATCAGCAGTGCAGTGGCTGTGCCTTGCCCATTGGCCACTAGAAACTCTGACTTTTGGTGCTCTGTGCCTGGCCTATGGATTTTATCTCTGTGTCCATCTGACCTCTCAATTGACTCGTTTTTTGCCAGTACGACCAAAAATAGCAGAGCATATTTGAAAACAGGAATTGTCAGGATGCAAATTAAACAGCGCCATCTGCTGGACGACAGTTAAATTGCATGTTTCTTTTTCATTCTCATTCTTTTTTTTTTAACTTTTTTTTTATTGAGAAAAGAGAAAAAAAAAAAACAAATTTCCTCCTCCTCCCAGCCTCCCATTTCCCTCCCCCTCCTCCCACCCTTCTCTCCCTCTCCCCACTCCTCTCCCCCTCCCTCTCCAGCCCAGAGAGCAGTCAGATTTCCCTGCCCTGTGGTAAGTCCTAGGTCCTCCCCCCTCCGTGCATTTCTAGGAATGTGAACATCCAAACTGGCTAGGCTCCCACAAAGCCAGCACATTACGTAGGTTCAAAACCCCATGCCATTGTCCTTGGGTTCTCATCAGCCCTCATTGTTGGCCATGCTCAGAGAGTCCAGTTTTATCCCATGCTTTTTCAGTCACAGTCCAGCTGGCCTTGGTGAGCTCCCAATAGATCAGCTCCACTGTCTCAGTGGGTGGGTGCTCCCCTCGTGGTCCCGACTTCTTTGCTCCTGTTCTCCCTCCTTCTGCTCCTCATCGGGACCTTGGGAGCTCAGTCCAGTGCTCCAGTGTGGGTCTCTGTCTCTGTCTCCATCCATCACCAGATGAAGGTTCTATGATGATATGCAAGATATTCGTCATTATTGCTCTAGGATAGGGTCATTTCAGGTTCCCCATCCTCAGCTGCCCAAGGAACTAACTGGGGAGCTCGGCTTGGGTATCTGGGAGCCACTCTAGGTTCAAGTCTCTTGCCAACCCTAAGGTGGCTCCCTTAACTAAGAACCGTGCTTCCGTGCTCCCCCATCCAACCTTCCTTCATCCCAATCCTCCCCCTTTCCCAAGCTCCCCCCCATTCTCCCCTTCTCCCCCCTCTCTCCCCATCTCCCCTTACCCCCATCCCACCCCACCCCCAAGATCTCAATTTTCTCCCCGGCAATTTTGTCTACTTCCCATAGCCAAGAGGAAAACTATATGCTTTTCCTTTGGTTCACCTTAATAGAAAACACTATCCTGAGTGAGGTATCCCAGAGCCAAAAAGATGAACATGGGATGTACTCACTCATAATTGGTTTCTAGCCATAAATAAGGACCACGGAGTCTACAATAGGTGAACCTAAAGAAGCTAAGGAAGAAGGTGAACCAAAGGAAAAACATATAGTCGTCCTCTTCGCTAAGGGAAGTAGACCAAATTTCCGGGAAGAAAATGGGATCTTGGGGGGGGTGGGATGGGGGTAAGGGGAGATGGGGAGAGAAAAGGTAGAAGGGAAGGAGGGGGGACCTGGGAAACGGGAGAATTGGGATAAAGGAAAGGTGGATAGGGGAGCACAGAACCACAATTCTTAGTTAAGGGAGCCACTTTAGGGTGGGCAAGCGACTTGACCCTAGAGGGGCTCCCTAGTGCCCAAGATGAGGTTCCCAGTTAGTTCCTTGGGCAGCTGAGGATTGGGAACCTGAAATGACCCTATCCTAGAGCAATAATGACGAATATCTTGCATATCATCATAGAATCTTCATCTGGTGATGGATAGAGATCGAGACAGTGACCCACACAGGAGCACTGGACTGAGCTCCCAAGGTCCCAAGGAGGAGCAGAAGGAGGGAGAACATGAGCAAAGAATTCGGGACCACGAGGCGTGCATCCACCCACTGAGACAGAGGAGCTGATCTACGGGGAGCTCACCAAGGCCAGCTGGACTGTGACCGAAAAAGCATGGGATAAAACCGGACTCTCTGAACATGGCGAACAATGAGGGCTGATGAGACACCAAGGACAATGGCAGGGGGTTTTGATCCTACTTAATGTGCTGGCTTTGTGGGAGCCTAGCCAGTTTGGATGTTCACCTTCCTAGATATGGACGGAGAGGACCTAGGACTTAACACAGGGCAGGGAACCCGGACTGCTCTGTGGACTGGAGAGGGAGGGGGAGAGGAGTGGGGGGAGGGGGAGAAGGGTGGGAGGAGGGGGTGAAGGGTGGGAGGAGGGGAAGGGAAATGGGAGGCTGGGAGGAGGTGGAAACTTGTTTTTTGTTTATGTTTTTTTTCTTCTTTTCGCAATAAAAAAAAACTAAATAAACAGACTTTATAACACCTACCAAATTAACTCAAACAGACACTAAATTTGTTATGTTTCTGACTCTCCAGCTACAGATATTTCTTCCAAAGAGAAGCCCATGTTCTAGAGCCCACTCTACAAATGGAGGTAATCTCCTGCTATGGCTCTGAAAACTCTCATGCCCCTTGAGGTTTCAGATAAACTCAGTCTCAAAGATGCCCTACACACTAAACAATGTCAAAGAATAATCTAATGTCTATTTCCTGCAACATAGATTATGGTACAAGTTGTGGAATCTATTTTATCCACCCAACTAACACCAAGCATAACAGAAAAATCTCTGCAGCTCAGAAACTCCTTTTCTCCCCTTCCTAGACGCAGACAGGGCCATGGTCTAGGAAATTTGTAATTTAGTAGAAATTCTTCCAGTCTTGTACACCTTCCATTACACACTCAATGTCCAGTGCAGCCAAACACAAGTCACCCTCTAACAGTAACTGTTGTTACTGTGTAACTAATTGTTAAAGCAAAAAGAGGCCATGAGTTAGAAAACAATGAGGGTCATGGTAGGGCTTAGAGGCAGGAAAGAAACTATATATGATGTAGTTATAATCTCAAAGAATTATTTTGAAAAGTTGAAACAGGCTTTATGACCATGTTCTCCAGAGACTAGGGATTTGAAAGAGAGCACATGATGGGTTACTCAACCTTTGCTCCCAGGATGTGCATCTCAAATCATAGCCACATAATTTAGCCAGATCTTCTAGTCTACTTGAACAAGTGTAACTATAGTAATTTGACAGGGTCAGATTTTATCCTGATTCTTGATTGCCCTCATCTGTGAACACCAGTAAATGGTCAGTCAGGATATTTGTTGATTATCTAAACCTGACTACCTGATCCACATTGCTAACCTCAACTACTGCAAAGCAGGAAAGCTTTCAACCTCCATCCTATCCCTCCCTTTCTGCACTGTGACTACATCAGCTTCAAAGTTGGTCATTGAACTCAATTCTTGAACAGGTCACTCTTCATTTTCCCAAATAAAAGCCAGAGATGTTGCAGGACACTCATTAACTGGTCTATGTTTCTTTCTTACTTACCAGTCAAGGCCCAGCCTGGAAGGAGCTGCAGAACTGTCTTCCCAGCACTGGACAGCAGAGGAAGGAGTAAGTATTCAAGTCAATTATCAACTTGACAGTGTGGTGCAAGCCTGGGATTGAGAAGGCATTGCTCTAAACAGAAATAAATCAATAGTACTTGAGAAAATGAAATGAAATTCCTAACGACTGAGAAACACTGGAGAACAGAAACAAATAGAGATTAGCACAGTAATGCAATTAAAAAAAATGAAATTTTCAAACATGATACCAGTAATTGGCATTTTTAAATGGTGAAAATGATTTATTTTTAAGATAAAAAACTTAGCTATATTGACTTAGAAAAAGAGTAGTCCTTTGCCTAGTAGAGGGAATGCCATTAATAAGAGACTGATAGATGTTGGCTGCTGAAATCTGTAACCTGACAGAGTAACAGTCAAAGTTCTGTTTATCAATCTTTGTGTCAAGCAGGACTGAACATATTTGCAGAGAAAAGTTCCCTAGGGCTGGAGAGATGGCTCAGAGGGTAAGAGCAATGGCTGCTCTTCCAGAGGTTCCGAGTTCAATTCCCAGCAAGCACATGGTGGCTCACAACCATCTGTAATGAGACCTGGTGCCTTCCTTGCCAGCAGTACATTGTATGCTTAAGAAAGAAAGAAAGAAAGAAAGAAAGAAAGAAAGAAAGAAAGAAAGAAAAGTTCCCTAATTGGAAGATCTTTATATTTGGCTCAAGCTAACCTTCTCAATGTGGAAAAACTACCAATTTGGTCTGCCTTCATTCACAGGACGTGAATTAATACACGCTTGGAAATTACAAAACTACTCCCCCTGCCACAATCAAGTCCTTTTTCATAATTGTGACTCCAGCAGCTAATTGTTGACCTTGTTTCCCCTCTGCAGTGTACACCATGAACTATTTTCCCTATTCTAGTGTGAAGGCAGAAGCCATGCTCCTCATGGAAATCTTTTCCTGTGACTGCAATAGGTAGTTAATAATTTAAAAATTTGAAAATTCCAAGGTAGTACAGTCATTTAAGAATTTAGGAAGTGTACTATAGAGGATAGCAAGGTCAATGACCTGGAGAGCAACAGACTGGGATCAAGGCTACTGGAGTCAACAACATAGGAGAGCTTGTTTCAGAAATATTTTTCTAAAAGGCTGGAAGTGCAGATGTTCTAGAATTAATATGCCTTCCCAAGAAGAAATCACTCTACACACTTAAGAGTTTAATAAAGAAAACTGCTTTAGTACTAGTATGCTTCTTCACCTTACTCTAATGCTCAAAGAGGAGCCAGCTTAGAACAGACTTTGCATTACAAACTTCCTGTCATTCTTATTTTAGGTTCAGGCACCAGGTCACACTTTGAACAATTTAAATAGGGACAGGAACTTAGCACATGGAAGATTTACACAGCAAAGATATTCCCAGAATTATTTCTTAAGTATAACAGTGACATAAAATAACAGGTTATTCTCCAGTGACAGGGTCCTGAGGTGGAGGTGCCAGAAATGAGAAAGATAGGAAATGGAGAAGGTAGAAAAGATAAAGGCTGGGGTGAAATGGTCCTGTACAAGCTATGCCTCTTACCAAGTAAGCTTCTTAAAAACAATAATATCGTGTATACTACTTCTAGGGGGGAATGGAAAGAAATGGGAGATTTTTATGAAGTCAGCAGAAACTGTCATGAGCTATTGTGGGCCAGGATGCAAATGCAGCAGATAGCAATTGATAATTCTGATGTCAACCCACCAGATGAATAATTCTCTGATGGAGGAGAACCTTGTTCAAGCAAGGCTTATGGAACTACTGACTCTGGAAACTGTTGTTTCTCTGTAATTCCACATGTGCAGAAACAACTGTGGTATCTCCCCAATATCTGCACTATAATGTGTATCTCATATGATATGTATATGTAATCTCATGATTATATCTCAATCTTGTGAACACATATATCCATGGATAGTCAGGAAGATGACTTCTCATTAACCTGTATAATTTTGAAGAACAGAAATATGCTAGGATATGCTTCATAACTGGTCTATTGTCCCATAAGGTCTGGTTTTTTTTTCACTCAGAATAACATAAGAAAATAACAATTTCCCCCAGTCTAAGACAGGCTACACACATTTAGCTGATCTGAAACCTCAGAGCAATTTCAAACTAGACTGAGTGGGTTTGTATACACATCGTAATTTAAAACATGAAAAAGGACAGTCGTAGATGTCTAACCAAGGCTATTAATACAAAGCAATCTAAAGTACTATGACAATTCTTTGCTTACTAAAAGTCTAGCTGATAAAGATCACAATCACTCCCTGTATGAATTCCTCAGCAGGGTGTCTCACAAGGCAATGTGGCCCCAGGTTCAGGATGGGAAACTAGGGACCTTGAGCTCAGGCACTGCCATGGTTACTCACTCCCCTCAGTTTTTGTAATTTTTTTTATTGCAGAAAGTTTGTTGTTGAAATAAGCTGTGGAGAATTGGAGCAGAATGGAATAAAGAGAACAAGGAGAATAAAACAATGAAGAGAACTAGAGCTGAAGAAGAATAAAAGGGAATGATCCTCAGATTGTATGAATCTTCTTAAACAGGAAATCGTTTTAAGCCCTGCTACTCTAAAAAGTATTTTCTTAGTGACCCTGGGTGCAGCCCTGAGAGCTGAACTCTCCCAGGCTGCAAAAGAAACTACCATACAATGGGACAAATTCAGGGAGGTCTAATAAAATAATGCCGTAAAAGGGGAACACAGTGTATCTTAAGAACATTACTGACCAAGCCCACAGAGGCCTTGGGACTGAGAACCATAGCTCCACGTGATGGGAAGAGTTGGATTCTCAGGATCTGAATCAACCCCTCCCACAAAGCCCTGGCCCCAGATCATTACCAGTGAGAAAGCTTGGGGGGGGGGGGGGCGGTAGATCAGAGCCAAGACAGGCTCTCCTAGTAGCCCTAATAGAGATCAGGCCTTAGTTTCGGTTCACTAAAATGGGACAGAGCTAAACAGACAGTCATCAGAAAAACCACAATTTAGGAGCAGGCATCCCAGTCTTCTGCTAGCTCAGCAGTCACCCCATGGCCCCTTCTGCTGGCTCAGCACATGACCCCCAGTCTCCTGATAACTAAAGATAGCTTTCCCTACCCTGCTGCTAGAAGGTCCCTAAGCACTAGGACCTCCCTCTAACCAATCAGACCCCAGACTAATCTTTCCTCCACCAATCAGTCACAGATTAGTCTCTCCTCCCTGAAATTTCCCAAACTCTGCTTAAAGGAGCTTGTGACCTTTTTTAGTGGCCGCCAAGTGCTACATTGGAACCAATAAAGCACTCTTGTTATCACATACATGGCTGTTGGTCTTTTCTTGGAGGCTTCTCTCAGACCCTAACAATTGGTGCATTGTCCATAAAGTTCCCCAGAAAACCCCACCATGATAAGCATCTGATAACCTGGCTGGCTGGTAAGTGAAGTGAGCCCTCTGTGTCTGGGTCTGTTCTGTCCCTTGTTCTGTGGTTTGTGGTTTGTTTTTTTTTTCCCCATCTGGGTGGCTCAAACTAACTGAATCTGTAGGCTGGGGTTTTGACTGATGGATGCATTAGAGGCCACGTGGGCTGGGAGATGTCCTGGGCCCACCTAGATGGGACAGAGGGTCCCTTTGGTTGAACAGGGAACACAGGTCACACCTGTTGCAAAACGGAACTCCCCAGGGAGACATGCCATCAGCCTACTTTGGTTCCTGGTTTCTTTCTTAAGTGCTGTGCTGATATATTTCTGTCAGTGTTATTTTTGTGTTTTCCTGTTGTTTGTAATGTTACCTCATTTACTTCTCTTAGGAGTGGATCAGTCAAACTCAACTTCTTCCCTGGAGTCTTATTTTGGACCGCTCCAAGGACTTTCAAACCCAAGTCAGTGACTTAGGGCTCATTATCTGGAGGGGGTGAAAGCATTCTTGATAAGGACATGGCAGGACTTTGGGTGCCTAACAGAGAACCAATGGCTGATCACTGTGGTGGCTGGGGAAGCTGATTATCATTGGTTAGGGTGAAAAAGAAAACCCTACTGCTAGTCTTAGATGTTTCTCATGGTACAAGTTTTACTGTGATGATGCAAATTTAGAGTTATTTCTGCTTTGGTATATGTATGATTCTGTTCTTTTTTTTTTTTTTTTGTGGTTTTTCGAGACAGGGTTTCTCTGTGGTTTTTGGAGCCTGTCCCGGAACTAGCTCTTGTAGACCAGGCTGGTCTTGAACTCACAGAGATCCGCCTGCCTCTGCCTCCCGAGTGCTGTTCTTGTTTAAATATTAAAGGCATACAATATTCTAGACTACTAAAGGAAACCACAAGAAGAACTTTGATAAAAAGTTTTCATGTCTAGAAAGTAAGAGAAAAGGCAAGAGACTAAAATAATAAGGAGAAGAGAAATAAAAGATAAGGCTGTCTGAACAGAGATAGGAACCTGAGGATGTATAGTAAGTTGTAAAAGGCCAGAGGAGGTATGAGATTTGGCCATGTTATGTTAATTCTCATTCATTTTATTTAAAAAAAAAAGCTGATGATTCACTACAAAATGTTTGTGTTAGGAATGGGGTCATTCTCTTTAAAGGAGAGAGGGGGACAGACCACTGCCTACCACGCCCCTGTACCCTTTCTTTCTCCAGGCAACAGGGAGAAAGGGTGCTTTTCTATCCCACTACTTTACCCCCAGGTACCCCAGGATGAGAGGTATGGGAAGGCAGAGGGGGTGGGATGGAGGAGCTCCCCACATACACACCCATTCTCAAAAGGAGGAGTGACCAGCTGGGGAGAATTCCGTGGCCCTTCCATTGCATGCTGTGGACCAACCTGATGCTGGGGACAGGCAACATCTAGTCACCAGCCCTTGGTCACCAGCAACCTTTATAACTGGAAATTATAAAATCTTAAGTTTTCTGAGAAGCCAGCAAGGCTCACTGAACCTGTTGTATTCAGTTCTTTTCACTCACCAACCAACTTGGGATGATTGTTTTCAACTGCTCCAAGTCCTCTTCACTACTGAGGAGAGAGACAGGATTAGAACAGAAGCTTAGAAATTGGTTCTAGGCCCAGATGGAAGACTGGCCACCAAATCAGATCTCATAAATGTTGGGTTTTCTGTGATATGACTCAGTTGGGATTCTACATAGAAAAATGTAGGGAGAGGCTGAAAGTCCACCTCCAGACTCTAATGGGGGTTTCTGTCCAAAGTTAGTCAGGTATGCCAGGGCCTGAAGAAACACCAGGAGCATTCCCTGAGAGGGGGACAGAAGTTTATAACACCTATACACCCTGGAATCTGGAAGCACCAGAGAATTGGTCTGTAGTCAGCCCAGCTTTTGTCAACCAGTCAGCACCAGATATTCACCATAAGTTGCAGAGACTAGAAGGTTTTAAAGGTAAGAGGTTGGCTGAACTCATGGTGGCTGCTGAAAAATAATAGGGAAACCCCAGAGGAAAGGCAGACAAAAGGGCTTATGAGAGCTTTATAAAGACAGATTTGGAGTCTCATTCTGAGATTCCTGGAGGCAGGATTGCTATTTTTGGAGGTCAAGACTACATTGGGGACCTCTGCCAGATCCACCAGGCAAAGTCCCACTAGCCTGTCCACACCCGACCTCTGGAAGAGTCAGCAGACAAGGAAGGCCCTCCTGCTATGTCCAACCTTAGCCAGATCTAGCAGGCAAGGAAAGCCTGGTTGTCCATGACTAACCACCACCTGAGCCAGCAAGCAAGGGAGGCCCGCCCATTCCTGACCTCTGCTGGAGCCAGCAAGCAAAGATGGCCCAGCAGCCTGCCCATGCCCGAACTCCACCAGTGCCAGGAGACAAGGACGGCCCGCCCATACCCAACCACTGCTAGAGTTAGCAGGTAAGGAAGGCCCACCCACTCCTGACCTCCACCAAAGCCAGCACACAAGGAAGGCCTGCCCACCCACGCCCAACTTCCACTGAAGCCAGTAGGCAAGGAAGGCCCACCTACCTGCCCCTAACCTCTGCTCTGCCATTGAGCAACATCTGTTGTGACTGGAACCATAACCCTAACTCCACCACAAGGAGAGACCATCTGAGCCTAGGATTCACTGGCACGCGGAAGACTGACCACCAGAGACACAACCCCAACTACACCAATTGGAGGAAAAGATGGGTAGACTGAACAACACAAAGGGGAACACAGCACCATGAAAAAAATCAGTGGCTCTAACAGCAGCAAGACTTGAACACCTCAACACAGAAGAAGCAGAAAATGCCCAAAAAAATAACTTTAGGAAAATGTTTCAGGCCCTTAAAGAGGAAATGAAAAATTCCCTCAAAGAAGTGGGGGGAAAGACAAACAAAAAATTGGAAGAAATCAACAAAATCCTTAGAGAAAACCAAGAAAAAGCAATCAAACAGATGAAAAAAAATGATTCAAGACTTGAAAACCAAAATAGAAACAATAAAGAAAACACAAACCGAGGGAATTCTGGAAATGGAAATTATGGGTAAATGATCAGGAACCACAAATGCAAGCATAAACAGCAGAATACAAGAGATGGAAGAAAGAATCTAAGGTACTGAAGACACAATAGAGGAAATAGATTCATAGGTCAAAGAAAATCTAGAACACCAAACTTAAGAATAACAGGGATAAAAGGAGAAAAAGTCCAACTTAAATGCCCAGAAAAATATACTCAACAAAATCATAGAAGAAAACCTAAAGAAGGATATGCCTATGAAGGTAAAAGAAGCTTACAGAACACCAAACAGACTGGACCAAAATAATGTCCCCTTGTCACATAATTATCAAAACAATAAACATACATAATAAAGAATATTAAGAACTGAAAAGGAAAATGTCCAAGTAGCATATAAAGGCAAACCTATTAGAATTACACCTGACTTCTCGGTGGAAACAATGAAAGCTAGAAAAGGTCCTGGTCAAGTGTTATGTAGACATAGAGACCACAGATGATGTGTTCTTGGATTCAGTTTGCCAGCATTTTATTGAATACATTTGCATCTATGATCATGAGAGAGATTGATCTGTAATTCTCTTTCTTGGTTGAGTCTTTGTGTGGTTTCAGTATCTGGGTAACTAATCTCATAAAAGGAGTTTGGCAATGTTCCTTCTGTTTATATTATGTGGAACACCTTGAGGAGTATAGGTATTTACTAACTAGGCACACCTACAGGTGGAACAGTGTGTCCAGTTGGCAACATTTGCAGTTACATCATGATGCAAAGTAAAAGAGAATTTCAGCTCTAATCAAATCTAAAATCAACTCAGTCAAGGCTGAATAACCTCAGTCTATATTGAATACTACGCTGTCTCCTATAAGGGACATACCAGGCTTCCTCTTGTCATCCTTTTAGCTACATAACTAAAAAGTTTGCTCTTAATAGTTGGCACTGCTGGTATTCCTCATTCTCATATCCCCTTCCTCTCAGCTTCCTACAACACTGGCTCCTGCAGTATTGACACAGAGAAATTAGGGCATTGTGGGTTTCTATGATACTACTTCATTCCTTGTTCTTAAATTCTTCCTATTAACTCTTGATATCATTTATTCTTTTGCATTACTCTTAGACTCCTGTGGTTAGAATCATTCTCTCAAGGACAATCATGCAAATATGTCATGTCTTGAACTACTGTGACTCTTTCAGACTACTCACAAGGTGCTTTGGAAAGGCAGCATCCTGTTCTTGAGAATCCTGAATTCAAGGTAATACTTCAAACAACAAAGGCTTTAAGAGCTGAATCAGATCCACTGTATATTTTTAACAACATCCCCTCTGGCTCACCCAGAGAAGAATCATCAGGGGAAAGTTTTCCTAATAAAATACTCATTTCATCTATCGCTCTAAGAAAGTGACACTAAAGGCAATCAACAATAATTTTTGTAAGGAAAGCAAGGAGAGCAGGTAGCAATATGCTCCTGGAGTCATGCCCAGAATTAGACAGCAAACTATATATTGGCCTTATCAAAAATGTTTTAAATTCTCCTTGGCCTTGCCAAAAGGAAAACTTATTCATGTTTTTCTCAGGCCTTGTCCCCCAGTGAAGTCATATTGTTCCCAGCATTAATGAGTGCCATTAATAAGAGACTGTATGACTTTGTCCCATGTAAAATGTTAGCTGCTGAGTGCTATAAGCTAACACAGATTTCCAGCCAATGGCCTGTGTCTCAAACCTCTGAGCTAACTTACTGTGTCAACCAGGATTGCACACATCTGCATAAGAGAGTTCCACAATTAGAAACTGAACATTCAATAGCTCAAGCTACCCTCCCTAAATTGTACACCCATTAATTCTGTCTGTCTTCATTCACATGGAAGAAATTAATGCATGCTGGGAAATTACACAGAATGTTGTTCACCCTGCCCTTTCAGGTCATTCTTTATGATGAAGACCCCTGCAGCTTCAGTCTGTGATCAAGCTATTGTCTAGTCGGTTTCCCCCTGCAGTGTACACAGCACACTGATCTTCTTTCATTCTACAGGGAGAAGCCATGCTCCACGGTCAAATCCTTTTCCTGTTACTGCAATGGATAGCCCACTATGCAACTCAAACTGGTAACTTTAGAACTGTGGTGCTGCAGACCTGTAAACTAAGAATTGAGGGTGGTCAGTTGGGAGGAGAGCCAAGGGCAATGCCCTGTAGGACTACAGACAGGGTTCAAGTCCACCTCAATCAATATGAAAGACCTTGACTCTAAATGATTTTCAAAAAGACTAGAGATGCAGCTGTTCTAGAATTAGTATACCTTCATGGCGCACCAGGACTTAATGTTGACTGTACCTGGAATGGCCCCTTGACAGCATTTAGAGGCCTGTCTTTTAACAAAGGGATGGGCCTTTCTGCTGACTATAAATCAGGGTTGTCTCCCTTGTTATGGGAATTCAGCTCTAAAGGTGATTAATACTGTTTAACAAAAAAAATTACTGTTTAACAAACTTTCCATCTTCCCATACCATTCTCTAACAGGCATGGTTAGTGTACTACTTATCTTAGGGGTATTTGGGATGGAGCCCGCCCTTACCTAAATTCTACTTTGTGACTTAAGTTCTCCTAAGAACAGGTAAATCCTTATACCATCAATTCTATTACAATTAATTCTACTCTTCTACATCACAGTCTAGACTCTATGTGATGTTAAGTTGGGAGCGTCATCCCCGCCCTTGATATCCATCCCAGCCCCCAGGCCTAGGAGTTGCGTTGGTCTGGACTCCAAATCCCAGCATTCCAGGGAGGGTTCAGGACCACTCCCACCGGGTATTTACGTGGGCGCCCAGAGGAAGAACACGTGGGTCCCGGATTTTGCACGTGCTCTCGGCCACCCGAGAGTGTGCACTTAATAAAACACGGGCGTTTTAATTTGGTTTGATTTGACCTGATTGGATTTCTTGGCGCCGGCGGAGCTGCTCGTCTTTTCCTAACAATCTACACAGGAGATAATCGTTTACAAGCCCCACAAAATTAACTCCAGGCGGATCCGAAACCTAAATGTTAAATGTTAGAAATGTAGAACTTTTGGAAGACGCTAGAGACCAGGGTTCTCCGAGCTTGGCAAATTTGCCTTCCACACTGACAATACAAGGACTACAGCGCGCCTTTCATAGTGACGTCAACAACAAGGATATTTCTAAGTACAGTCCTGCTCCCAGTGCTGTGTGCAGATGCAGCCAGCGGAGTGAGGTTATTCAGGGGCTGCCTCCCTGGGCCAGGGAGTTGCAAGGATCACGCAGGACCACACAGAACCAGCAGGAACACGCCGAACTCTGTCTAGCCCCCAGACTCCCACCAAACCAGGGGAGGACTCACCACACCACCTCTCGCAGCTCAGTCAGCCGCGCCACACAGTCTAGAGACAGCAGCCTCTTTCTCACCAAGGCCAGCCACTTCTCCCTATCTGTGGAGAACAGGCTCTTTTACTCACCATGGTGCAGTTGCCAAGCTAACCCGCTTTCTCCCCACGATGGAGCCCAAGGCACAACACACAGTGCAACTTCTGACTTTCACAGGAAACAAGCTGAGCCAGAAGCCTGGCTCCCAGAAGTACCCTCCCATCTATCTGACTGGTGGGTCCGCAAGAGGCTCTGATTGGAGAGTGAGGCCTGAATGACAGGACGGTGAGCTGAAGGCACAATGCACAGTAGTTCCTAGCTCTGGCTTCCCCTTTTAGGACAGACCTATCCATGTTGGCTGGAGATTTGTGCCAAATTCAACACCAATGGGTTCAGTTTTACAAATTCAGAAGGAGGCTACTTAGACAATTTTGCACGAGAGGAACACAGGGTAACTCAAGGGCATTATAAACAAGGTCCACAGTGGCCTTGGGATGGATAACCACAGACCCAACTGTAGAAAAACGTGGGTTCTCAGGATCTGATGCCACCCCTCAGCCAAAGACCCTACCATGCAATTTCCCTGTTTTAGAGAAGGTGTTCTCTTACTTTCTCAATACATCAGGACCTTAGATAAAAATTCCAAGGACTACATAGGTTGCCAAACTCAAAGGGGCCTAATTTCAAGTGTCTTCTAGAAGTTCTCCACTTCAAATTTGACATTTAGATGTAAAATTCTTCTGTTTTCACAAACCCAAAGAATTCTTGTGAGTTCCAGGGAGCCAAATTGAAGTATCCACCTTAAACAGGTCAGATACACCACTCTCAATTTCCTGATCCTAATTTTTTTTCCTAAACTTAACTTTGTTCTTTGTTCTGCCAATACATTAAAAAAGTATTAAGAGACTATCTACCCAGGATGTGACCAGCACCCAGCTTTCTTACCCCCCCCAAGATGACACCCACAAATAAGCAGGAAGCACTCTTGAGAATCTACCGCCCTAATTCCTTTAACCTGTTGTGCCTAACCTCCTGCATTTTTATTTAAAAAAGAGATGGGTATGTAATGGTCTGTCCTGTCCCTTTAAGAGACAAGCCACTCCCATCACCCACCCCCATCTGCTAAGGCAAGCTGATCTTCAGCTTCCAATCTGGGTCCACTGAAGGAGAAAGATGCCAGAACATTACAAGTAAGTCATAGACTCATGGCAATACATAGATTAATAGAAATGGGTTCATCTAAGATCTAGCTAGGAATATGCCTAAGCCATTGGCCAAACTGTGTTGTACTTAATATAGTTTCTGTGAAATTATCCGGGTCTGGGTGACCAGGAAACTAAAGCGCAGTCTCTGTCTACAGTCTACAGATGGTCTTTCTGTGTCAGGGTCATCTCAGAAAGAGAAAATGACTTACAGCAGAGAATAACCAAAGCCTCTACCCTACATCTCTGGCTGCTGAGCTTTTAGAAGCCCTGGTTTGTCAGCACCTGTCTGTGAACCCACAGAATTACTTCCTCTACACTTGTATTATCTGACTCACCTCCAGTCTCTCTAAGTTCCAGGGAGAGCTTTACAATAATAAAACAGTCAGTCATCTGGATGAAATCACTTCCCCAATATACTTGAGATCTGCCATGGTAAAAGGGCAGCTTCAACTGTCCCTCTTATGTCCAGGCTTCCACAGGAAAAGTCTTCACGGAAAGCATGTGGGCTCTGCTGCAGATTCCATTCACTGTGGCTCCTCTGGGGCTTCCTGCTTACACTGCTTAGCTGGAGCTTTTTCTTAGTATCAAGAAGCATTTCTTACTCCACTCCCAGTCCCCAGAAGGGTCATCTCAACTCTGCTTTCCATCATCAGGTGGGCCTAATCTGCACTACCATCCTAGAAGAGAGGTGACAGATCTGCTCCAACTCTGATAATAAATGAAGCTGGGACATGATCCTGAACCCACAGAGATGTAGTAAGAAGGGCCCTGAAATAATCAGACAAACTATATTATTTAAATCACTGCTTAGCCCATTAGCTCTAGCTTCTTATTGGCTAACTTTTACATATTAATTTAACCCATCTCCATTAATCTGTATATTGTCATGTGGCAGTGGTTTACTAGGTAAAGTTCCATTCAGCTCCAGCAGGGCTACATGGCTTCTCCCTGACTCCACCTCCTTTCTCCCAGAATTCTGCTTAGTTTTCCCTGCCTAGTTCTGTTCCCCTATAGCTCTGCTATAGGCCCAAAGCAGTTCCTTCATTAACCAATGATATTCACAGCATACAGAGGGGAATCCCTCCTCACAGAGAGAAGTGGGTACACCGGATCCCTGTATAGATACCTGGTATCTAAAGAGTTAGCATGCCTACCTCATGTACCTGTCCCTACAGACCAATACAGCACATGGTACTGTAAGGACAGGAGTCAAATGCAGGTGCTGGAGAGATGTCTCATAAGAGCATTTACTGCTCTAATAGATTTTCTTAAAAAGAAATTTCTCCTTACATGTGTTTTTCTTGGGTTTAATTACATACCTAGTGCCTATGGAAGTCAGAAGAAGGGACTGGATCCCTTTAAACTGGAGTGATATAAAGTAGCAAGATTCCCTGTGGGTGTTGCGAACTGAATCCAGATCCTGTATGAGAGAAGTATGCTGCTATTGTCCACTGGATCATCTCTCCAGCTTCCATGTTGTTTTATATTATCTCTCTCACTGGTGGGGTTTTCCAGCTTGTTTTCAGTCAGCACTTTCAATGTGGCAGCTCACTGACTTTTAGTGTCCAAAGATTTTCTTCTATAAAATCTGTTGGTAGTCTTTATTATGGATCCTTGTATAATAAATGGTAATTTTTCTTTTCTGTTTCCAATATTATTCTTTGGTGATAATTTGATGTATAGACAAAATTCTTGTTAGTTTTGATTTTTGAAACAAAATCTCATAATGTAGCCAAGGCTTAAGATAGATTAAAATGTCAGGGGAGCGCTTGGAAAATGAAATAAGTGGGGCAGAAACAATATAAAAATAAAGAGATAGCCAACTTCACAAAGTCACCTTCTGTCCTCCATGTGAATGTTGAGATATGTATCCACCACCCCCTACCATATACCTATGCAATAATAATTTTTTTTATTTAAAAAACCGCACATTTATTTCGCTTTCTGTCTCTGCGCTTGTGCCTTCAACACTTTCACAACAATTTTCTGCTCCTCAATAAGGAAAGCCCGCTTGATCCTGTCACGGACACACTTGGCACACATGGAGCCACCATAGGCCCGGCTGACATGCTTCTTTGTCTTCAACAATCTCATGAGGACTTTCGGTCTCATAGCACGAACCCCTCAGAGTCGGCCTGGGCACACACCGCACACTGATTTAGGTGCTTTTCCAACCTTCTTGGTGTAAAGGTAAACAATCCTGTTGCCAGGGGTTCGAGACAGCCTAGTTTTGTTGGAGGCTGTGTTGTAGGATGTCAAACGCTGGACCATTCTGAGTGCCTCTAAGCACCGTCCCCAGAAGAGGAAAAAGGCATAATAATTTTTTTAAAATAGGCAAATTACGTCTGGTTGTGAAAACTCCAGCTAAGGGCTGTGAATTCTAAAGCAATAAAGGTGGAGTACACAGTCTATAATCATCTTATATAGAGATTTCAATTGAGAATGTTAACACTGATGAACCACACTAACCAGATGACCTTAATTTGACTTTTCCCAGTTGTAAACCTAAAACTCAAAGAGATAGTAAGGTTTCTTTTTGACATTCAAAAGTTATGTCTTAACCCCTTGTAACCTGGTATATTAAGAACAGCTTGAACCCTTGTCATCTATGGACTCATCCAATGATCTCATTTAACAAATACAAAAAAGGATAAGTAGGGGTGAAACTTCACTGAACAATTCTCTTAAAAAGCCACCCAAATTAAATAAAAACACTTTACTTAGTGAGATAACCCGGACCCAAAAAGATGAATATGGTATGTACTCACTCTAAGTGGATTCTAGCCATAAATAAAGGACATTGAACCTGTAATTTGTGATCCTAGAGAAGCTAAATAAGGTGAACCCAAAGAAAAACATATATATATATATATATATATATATCCTCCTGGATATTGGAAGTAGACAAGATTGCCAGGCAAAAGTTGGGAGCATGGGTGTGGGGGTGGAGGGAAGGGGAGATGGGGAGAGAGAAGGGAGAAAGGGAGGATTGGGCAGAGCTTGGGGGAATGGGATGGTTGGGATGGAGGAAAGGTGGATATGGGAGCAGGGAAGTAGATATCTTAATTATGGGAGCCATTTTAGGGTTGGCAAAAGACTTGACTCTAGAAGGGTTCCCAGGTGCCCAAGGAGATGTCCCCAGCTTGTTCCTTGGGCAGCAGAGAGGGTGCCTGAACTGGCCTTATCCCATAGCCACACTGATGAATATCTTGCATATCACCATAGAACCTTCATCAGATGATGGATGGAGATAGAGACAGAGACCCACATTGGAGCACTGGACTGAGCTCCCAAGGTCCAAATGAGGAGCAGAAGGAGGGAGAACATGAGCAAGAAAGTCAGAAATGCGAGGGGTGCATCCACCCACTGAGACAGTGGGACTGATCTAATGGGAGCTCACCAAGACCAGCTGGACTGGTACTGATGGAGCATGTGATCAAACCAGACTCTCTGAATGTGGCTGACAATGAGGGCTGACTGAGAAGCCAAGGACAATGACACTGGGTTTTGATTCTACTGCATGGACTGGCTTTGTAGGAGCCTAGTCTGTTTGGATGCTCACTTTCCTAGACCTGGATGGAATGGGGAGGACCTTAGACTTCCCACAGGGCAGGGAACCCTGACTGCTCTTAGGACTGGAGAGGGAGAGGGAGGAGGAGGAGTGGGGTAAGTGAGAGGAAAATGGGAGGAGGTGGAAATTTTTAATAAAGAAAAAAAAGCCACCCAAATCATAAACATGGCTATTATTAAGACACTTGACTTACTTTATACCTAGTTGTCCTGAGAATCTTTTGTGGCGTGGTCCAGAATCCCAGCATCAATGACAAAAATTCACTGAAAGAACTGGGGCTGAGACAGGCAGCAGCACACAACCTATCTTCTCTTCCAACTCCTGCTGCCACTGACAGGATAGCCTGGACCTCCCAATACTCCTGCTTTGGCCTCTCAAGTGGTAACACTGCATGTCTGTCACCCTTGGGCAGCATTTTAAATTACTGCTAGATATTGCCTCATTGTCCCGAGAAACTGTTGTACCAACTTCTATTCTCACCAGCCTTGTGAGAATGTCTTAACCCTTACCAACAGTAAAAATGATCACTCTCCCCCACACCTCTGTCATTCAGTACCAAGGACTGAGCCCAGAACTTGCCATATGCTAGGCAAGTGATCTAATATCCAAATACATCTCATTCAAAGACTATGTGGCTCTCCTTTGTAACAGAGTTAGTAAAAGGAGATAATCTACAAAGTTCTAAAGGCTTGAAAATAACCGCAGATCAAAGATTTCGAAATCAGCTTTTGTTTGTGAATTATTCACCCACACCACTATTTAAGGACTTTGAAAACATTAGATGTGTTATGTTCATAGGAGGATACTGTTATTTTAGATTTCCTTACTATCTGCATTCTTTATCATGTATATGACTGTCCAGTTGCATGGAGGGACCAGAGCTTCCATCATAGAAAAATATGTCCACTATATAGAATAATCTCACTAGTAATTCTAGCAAATAAGTAACTTTTCTAAATTTATTGAGATTTTAATAGGTTTTTGAATATGGTTCAAACACAGACTTTTGTAAGTGCTAGGCATAGGCTCTATTGTGGTCCTTTCTCCCTAGCTGGAAATAGAAAATATTTTTGGTTACTTTTAAATTCCTATCAACATCATTCAGAAAATCCAAATAACAGATGTTTGTTTAGTTATTAATCATACAAGCTGTATCATGTCAGTCCTGAATTTAAATGTGCTTTTCAATGATTTTATGGATATTTTTATAATTGTTCTAGAGAGAAAAAATAAAAATTATCTTAAAAATTAAATGGCTGGAGATATAGCTCAGTTGACTGAGTTACTTGTCTGTACTCATGAGGTTCAGAGTTCAATCCCCAGCACTGCATAGAATGAATATAGTTCACATGCCTATCATCCTAATACTTCTGAGTCAGTGGCAAGAAGAATAGGAGGTTCAAGATTATCCTTGGCTATAAACCAAGTTTCTAGTTCTAATGGTAGTAAGGAAATATCAACTACCCACTATATAAATACAAAGGATGAAGGAATAGAACCTGAAGCCAAGTGAATATCCTCATGTGTATTTATTTCCCAAGGACCCGAGGCCCCTGTGCATTAAGGTCTTTATCTGCTGACCTACAGATGACCTGTTTCACCCTGGTCCTCCACCACTGAAGAGTTAGCTTCCTATCACACAGCAAAGACCTTCAGCACACAACATTCAGAGCTACAGCTGGGTAAGTCCTGCCCTTAGTCTCTCCAGCGATGTCCACACTGAGCATTGCAGCACTTGTAGAAGGTGGTCATTGGCTCATCTGCGGAACGGGTCTGAAGCTGCATGAAATAGGCACGGGGATGTTCACATTTTGGACATGGCTCTGACAAAGAGAAAAACAAGTCATCCACATTACACAAATACTGTTAAGTATGGGTAAATATCGCATCCCCGCATTCATCCAGACTACTTTGCCAATGGTAAATTTGCCAATAGCAACATCCTACCCACAGCACACCAATACTAGGGGGACTGGAGAGACTGTGACTTTGAAAGCACCTCCATAGTATCACTTTCTTTCTCAAATTTTATTGAAGACTGGCTGGAAGCATAGCATGGGAAGGGTCTTTTATAGTCTGTTTTGTGGGGCTATAACAAAAATACCTGCCCAGTGTGGTAGCACACAGCTATAAAACCAGCATTTAAGAGACTGAGACAAGAGGCTTGCTATAAGGCCAGCCTGGGCTACATAACAAGAGTCTATCTCAAAAATAAACAAATAGATTTAAAAAAATTAAGCCCCTACTCATTTTCCATTTTCAAGGTTTTTTTTTAAGATTTATTTATTTATTATGTGTACAGCATTCCTTCCATGTATGCCCGCAGGCCAGAAGGGGGCGCCGGGTCTCATTATAGATGGCTGTGAGCCACAATGTGGTTGCTGGGAATTGAACTCAGGGCCTCTGGAAGAGCAGTCAGTGTTCTTAACCACTGAGCCATTTCTCCAGTCCTCATTTTCAAGGTTTTTGTTGTTTGCTTTTATAAAACAAGTTCTTGGAGTTGGCCTCAAGGTCACTAGGTAGCCAAGATGACCTTTAGCTCCTGATTATTTCAGTCCCCACCTCCCAAGCTGTACTAGCACACCTAGCTAATTCTAACTTTTAACATAAAATTGTATATTTCCTTATAGAGAAAAAGACTGCTAATCACACATGTGCCTTCCTTCTCAAACAGATAATATTTAGGGCCCTATTCTTTCTTTCCATTATCACATTTAAGTCTATCAAACATAAATCTTTTAATTTTTAAAAATTATTTTATGTGTATGTTTTGTTAGTAAGTATTCTATGAACCATGGATGCCAGTAGAGGACACTGGATCAAGATGGAAACCACCGAGTCATTTCTCCAGCCCTACTTTTTCTGTTTGTTTTTCAAGACAGGATTTCTCTATATAGTTTGGAGCCTGTAGACCAGGCTGGCCTCAAACTCACAGAGATCTATTTGTCTCTGTCTCTTGAGTGCTGGCACCACCCAGCTTCCCCAAAACTATTTACTGATTGACAGATTGATTGAGATAGGGTTGAGAGTACTGGCTTACATGCTTGAGCCACCATACTTCACTTCCAGCTATAAAACTTTTAAATCCATATAGAATAAAAAAGACCAGAGATGATCATTTTTTTCAATAGTGGTATTTGAAAATACATACAACAGAGTTCTCCTAAGAAGCCTATACCTACGAGAGCATGGATGACTGCCCTCTATGTATCTCTCTGCCCCTCTCAACAACCATCAATATTTAAGTTGAAACCAACACTGAAACTTTTTTGTAATAAACTCCGAATTTGCTTCAAAAAGAGAATATATACCAGATTTTTATACTGATCTAATCTGACCTGGAGAATCGAAATGAAACAATGGAGTGGGTATCAGTATGGTGATTTTCCTTTCAGAATATCTTTCCTTGAAAGAACCTACTTTAAATTTTTTAATACAGCCAGATGGTGGTACACACGCCTTTTAAACCTAGAACTTGAGCCGGGCGGTGGTGGCGCACACCTTTAATCCCAGCACGTGGGAGGCAGAGGCAGGCAAATCTCTGTGAGTTCGAGACCAGCCTGGTCTACAAGAGCTAGTTCCAGGACAGGCTCCAAAGCTACAGAGAAACCCTGTGTCGAAAAACCAAAAAAAAAAAAAAAAACACCTAGAATTTGGCAGGAAGGCAGGTGAATCATCTAAGTTCGAGGCCAGCATGGTCTACAGAGGAGGTCCAGGACACACAGGGCTACACAAAGAAATCCTGTCTCAAAAAAAAAATCCACAAAAAACAAAAATCAAACAAACAAAAAAGTTTTAATGCCTTGCTTAGAGTTTAAAGAACGACTACATTGTAACTAAAACATATCATCAAATACTTCCTGTAGTGGCAAACACAAGCTATTTGTAATTACTGATATTTGCCATTATTTATATTTCCTTAAATTCTTTCATACTTACTGGGGAAGAGTGGAAAACAACTTTTCATGAATCAGCTATCTGAGCTCCAAGGATCAAACTCAGGTTGACAGATTTGGCAACAAGAGCTTTTACCCGCTAAACCATGTCATTGGTCATAATAATATAAAGGGTTGTATTATAATAAATGCATTATTATTAAATATAATAAGTAATAATAAACAGGGTTGAGTCACTGGCTTTGTAATGGAAAACTTCCCACCTGCAGTGGAGTCCACGTTCTCCCAGGCAGCTGCTCCCCCAAGCACATCATCCACCTCTTTCAGCTTTGAATACTTTCGGTTTGTTACCTGACAAAAATAAACCAAAGATTTCAAGTAATCATACAGTTTAAAAGGTGGGACACCAAACCATAACCCCTCTCCAGCATTTCCTCTACATGGTAAATGGATACAAAATTTATCTTCTTCAGAGAGCACCAAAAGCCATTAAAATGTTGGGGTTTTATGACTGGGATGTTCCCAAAACAACCCAGAGGTCCAATGTCAGAGCCCTCTAGAGACTGGAGGAAACACCAGGCAGAGCAGGAAGAAGAGTTGAGTTAAACCCTACTCTTTTCTCATACCCCTAAAACACCTAATAATCCAATATGAAAGACACAAAATAAGCCTAGCAGTATCATTTATCTGGGTATCCCAGCATTCCCCGGGGACACATTTGGCTGCTTTCCTAAATTTAGCAGTCAATCTCTCAAACTTCGAAACTAAGTCACCATTCATCTTATCACAAATCCAGACTCTAAACTCCATATAGCTCTAGGAAAGTGCAAACATTAAGAATGAGGGTGGTGGTGGCGCACGCCTTTAATCCCAGCACTCGGGAGGCAGAGGCAGGCGGATCTCTGTGAGTTCAAGGCCAGCCTGAACTAGTTCCGGGACAGAGAAACCCTGTCTCGAAAAACCAAAAAAAAAAAAAAAAAAAGAATGAGGTGTCACCAAGGCCTGGTGATGCCGTCTGCAATCACAGAACTCCGGACACCAAGGTAAGGAGGAACAAGAGCCGAAAGGTAAACAAAACACCAAGGGCTGAAAACCAGCTTTCTGAGTTCCGATCCTGGGAAAAAGATAACAGGAATGAGGATAAACTGGGAGAACTGGATTGTGGTTTGTTTACTTAATTTTCATATATATATGCCATGCAGCCCAGGTGAACCTTGAACTTATTCTCCAGCCACAGCCTCCCCAAGTGATAGAATTATAGGCACGTACCAACAGCCAAAAAGGCTGGAATTTAAATAGGGTAGTCATTATTTTAAAAGATAAGGAGATAAAGGAAAAGGAAGAGAGAAACAGAGAGATATACACACACCCAAAAAAGAGAGAGGGGGGCGAGGAAGGGAGGGGGATGGGGAGAGAGCAAAAAGAGCTACAAAAAGAACATAAAGATTTGAGATGAGAGGTGATAAGCGGACTGGAGTCTGGCACGCCGGGAACAGCGTGTGGGGACTGAAGGTTTTAAAAGCGTGGTTCAGCCTAGAGGTATGAACGGAAATTCTCGCAACTTTTTTGAGTGTCACAAAACGAGCAGCACAGAGCCGGAGGCAGAAATCTCTGTAGTAACCGAAAGAACGGCTTCGATTTGGTCGGAGCGACGCCACTGGATTAGCAACTGCTGGACTTGGGGAACCGCTGCTGCGAGAGACAAAAAACCTACCGCCCACAGGAAGGTCTGAGCTCAGAGAGCCGAGGAGGCGCTCGCCTCTGGTACTCACCTTGCGTGTGATATTATGCACGTAGGATTAAATGATTTATGAAATGTCACCTAGGTTTTCAATACCAAGTTAATCTGAATTTGGGAATATTAAATCATTTTTAATAAGCATGCTATCCTATGTACTAAATTGATTTTTTGACAATATACTTTTCTAAAAGGCACAGAGATGTACAAGGATTACGTATAAAACATGCTTATTAAGTATAACATAGAAACTAGTTTTATTTAATTTTATAAAATAATTATTAAATATTATATATTAGTCTTTGCACGTAGGGGCAAGTGTTGCAGGCGAAGCGATGGCAACGCTGTCCTTCCTCCACAATCAGTCCGTTTCCGCAGCTCGGACAGAAAAGCAGCATTGCTCCAGCTTCAGCGTAAAGGTTCTCAATGTCTGGCGCTTCCGCCGCCGCAGACGCCCCTTGGAATCGGTCATTGGTACGTTCCCAGAAGGCACTGCGGCGGGCAGCCTCGCACACGCCATTGGTCAACGCAGATAATCCTTCCCTAGCTTTCCGTACAGGGCCTGCGCGTGTGCACGGGGCTCTCTGCCTGGAACACCAGCTGTTGACAGGAGAAGGCTGGCGGCGGGCGGCCCTGAAGTACCCTGGATCGGAGGGAGGTACCAGGTGATGAGAAGAAACTGCCACACGCCGAGCCGTGGAAGGGTTCCAGGAGGGTCTCTGAGCCGGGACTGACAGGCAGAGCCTACCCAAATGTCTCAACTGCTGTCTGCCTAACGTATGGCTCCGTTTAACCTTTTCTTCACCTGGTCTTAATTCTGTCATTTCACTTAGCTAGATTCAGCACTACAGACCAACTCTGACCTACAATACCAGCAGTTCCTCTCCACAGACCTCCAGCTGGTTCTTTTACTCGTTCCTATAGACTTCTTTACATTTCCCAGCTCTCGTTTCTCAGACCTCTTTGAAATAAATGCCTTTCCTCGTTAATCCTCTGCAGTCAACCTACACGGTTGGGGGGGGGGGGGAGTGAGTCCTAGTTGCTTTGTTTTGTTGTTTTTTGTTAACTTTACACAAGTTAGTTATCTGGGAAGAGGAACCCCAACTGGCAAAATGTCTCTATCAGACTGACCTGTAGGTAAGTCTGTGGGCATTTTCTTGAACGTAAATTGATAGAAGAGGTCCTAGCGCATTGTGGGCAGTGTTACCACTAAACCAGTGTTCATGAGTGAAATAGGAAGGCAAGACGATAGAGCTGGATGGTTTAGCCTTTAAGAGCACTTGTTCTGCCCTGCAGTAATGGCACGCGCTTTTAATCCCAGCACTTGGGAGGCAGAGGCAGGTGGATCTCTTGAGGCCAGCCTGGTCTACAGAGTGAGTTCCAGGACAGCCAGGGATACACAGAGAAATCCTTTTGGGGGTTGTGGGGTGGAGAACTTGTTCTTGCAGAGGACAAAGATTCGATTCCCAGCACCCATAGGGTGGCGTCATAAATGTCCATAAAAACTTCAGTACCACAGGATCCAAAGCCCCTTCTGACCTCCATGCATGCCTATGGTACAAAAACATACACATAAACAAATTTCAAAACAAAATGGAAAAAAAAGGAAAGCAATATAAGCAAGCAAGTAAGCAGCATTTCTCCATGGTCACTGTTTCAGTTTCTGCACTGGCTTCAATAAACAATGAACTATCATCTGTAAGCCAAACAAACCCTTTCTTCTCCAAATTGCTTTTTGTTCATGGTGTTTTATTACAGTAATAGAAACCTAAACAAATATACATACTGTGTGGCTTTTAATGTGTGATTTAAGAATAAGTTCTTTAATATTTTTAAAAACTTTTTGTCAGCCACGATTACCAAGGAAAACAGGAATACTTCACAGTTGCTTTCACTGAAACTGTTATATCTTGTGAATTTACTGTTATTAAATAAACTCTGACATTGTAAAGACATAAATATGTTTGTCTATGATTCTGATATGGCACAATCATGGCAACTGTGAAAATCATCTTACTAGGTGTGTATGAAATGCACTGTCTTAAATATAGAAAGGTTAAATTTTACAACTAATTATTTTATTTTTTGATGATTTATTTTTATTTTGCCTGCATGTATGTTTATGTACCTTGTGCACACAGTGAATGCAGAGGCCAGACAAGGGCATCAGATATCCTGGAACTGGAGTTAGTCAGTTGTGAACTAGAAATGCAGGTGCTAGAAATGGTCCTCTAAATATAAGAGCAGACAGAGCTCTTATTTTATTATTTTTATTATTTATTATTTTAATAAAGATGGATCTAGATGTTAAAAATTGCATAGTTATAGTAGTGTCTCTGAGCCTACTCCTAACATTATTCCCCAATTGCCTTCCATTTGCATGTCAGAGCTGGGAAAGAATGATTCATCAGACATAGCTGTATATGTTCTCTCATCAGCCCAATGGTGAGCTCCAAGTCACATTCTCTAGGACACAAAAAAAAGTGTCGCTCAGATTCTTTGACAGGTTGGAAACTGACATGGGCATGATGGATTTTCATAAAGACAGAGTGAGGAGCTGTCATGAACCTGAAGTTCTACCATCTCACTTCCAACTTTAGTTATGAAGAACTGACCTAAAATACGGCTGGATGGTAGAGAGTTACATACAGTGATAGCCTGGGCAGCATCAGGTGAAATCTACCATGTAGACACTGGAGGCCAGTGCTCAGCACCTGCACAAGTATCCTCCTTGTACCCAAGTACTTACAGATGAGGGGGCTAAAGAGTGGAGCTTCCAGAGAAGGTCTCTGCTGGTAACTGTTTCTTTGAGGGATTCTTGATGGGATGATGAATTTGTGGGTTCTGATCAAGTCTGCATGTGGAAAATATAGGCAATGATGTGATTTCATAGTGGGAGACCTGGCTTGCTCCCTGGAAGAGTCAAATACTAGATCTGTTCATTAACTTGACAGTAAGGACAGGGTCCAGAACAAAGCTCTAATGCCTGCTGGACTTCTCCCACTAGTGATATCATTTCCTGTTCTTTATGCTACTAGGAACTGAGAAGCAGCTCAGTCAGGTGGGAGACCCATCATTATCTCATGCAAGGATTCTTGGCCGACAGTAGAAGTGTGAAAACAGGGTTAAGAAGAAATCTCTTTGGATGAGTGGACAGATATCAGCCTGCTGAGATACTTTAAGAGAATCACCACATAAATAATAATATTTCCTCTGAATCAAGCAAAAATAACAAGTATCTATATAAAAAGTATCCATATTAATCATTAAATTTTTTAAATATTATGGAGTGGTCAGAGTGTCAACTTGATTTTTCCATCAGTCTGGATATTTTAAAGGTTCTTAATATTGTTTTTTGTTAATTAAATGAAAACAGGCTCTTTTACAGACTCTTAGAATTATGTACTGTTTTGAAGGTAATCTGATGGATGATGGATTTTGATGGCCAATTTGAATCTAGCTTTGGGATGGCATCTGATAAACTCACTTCTACATGTGCTGGATATGCCAACACTAGGGTGTTTGCAGGTGTGGAATAATTACACAATGTAAAAAAAAGGAACTGACATTTGGAACGTGTACAAACTGCAAGCCCACTGAACAGAATGGGATTTTAGCAAGATGTAAATGCAACCAATTCCATACTCAACACAGAAGCAATGCTGAGAATAAAATGTCTTAACTACTTTTTTATTGATTCACTTGAGTTCCCCATGTGTTTCATCTCATTGAAAAAAAAAAACCAGTGTTTCTAAAGTTCTTAGATTTTCTACTTTAAGTTGCACATTGGCAAATCTATTTTTATGTATACCTTTGATTCTTACATTAAAACCGAAGTCACATGTTTAAAAATAACCACTCCTTAAAACAAAAGCAGTTATCAATGTTGTTTACAATACAAATCCTGAAGACATTTGATTACATTAAGATTTAGTAGTCTAAAAAAGAATGCGGTACATTATACTAAATTCTGGCAACAAAGTGTGTTTACTCACAAGAAAATTCCAATTCTTCCCTGGTTTTATAAAGACCAATCTATTTCTCACATGTTATAACTCTATTCAATTGAATTATGATTTAAATGCAGAGTGATAACAACTACAAAATATAAATACAAAATGCTAAGAAAAGTTTATCATGTAAAGGAAAATGTCTCATGCATTATAATTTTTTTAATCCAGCATAAAGGCAAATGTGGTTTTTCAAAATGCAGCCCACATTCAATCACAGGAAAAAATTCAGTCAAGCCACCTAATATACAGACTTTACAGATTTATTTAAATTTATGTTCAAAATTCCAGTAACAAAAGTCTACCTAACAATTAGAGTTAACATCAACTAAGATCTGCAAACCACAAACATTTGCAAGCCAAGTTAGAGCATGCAATTCTCTCTGAAAGAAAAGAAGTCTGACGTGGAGTTAAAAGGCAGGTAAAAACAACTATGAACTTTCTTTAAATAGCTTATATTTAAAGTAATGTAAGTGTACATTATATTTATAATATAGGGCAATATATGTTTTACCAACTATACACGCAGACTATACTGTGTGGTAAAATGATTCAACTTAAAAAAGAAAAAGAAAAAAGATCCAAAATATCCATTTAAGCTGGAGAAATCACAAATCAAACCTCTCCCTGCAAGTCATGTGAGGCTAACCTGAAAATAAATCATAAAATCTCAGTACTTAAATCCTAAATTAACACTCTAATTTGGGTTTATTGTTAACAATTTACACTATTCTTTTCTTTGGGTTAAAAAAGATTTTTTTTTAAGAGCCAGCTTTTGGAATCAGCAATGTAACTTCATGTCCTGCCCTCTGACAGCCAGAAAGGTTGCTTTTTAAAAAAAAATATTGATAGTTCTCAACACCAACACCCTGGAGGTAATAAATTTCACAACTCACTGGGTTAAACTGCTCTAATGCAATGGAGCTAGTAAAATACATATATCTGTTCTTAAGAAAATTTACAAAACTAACAATTTTTTTCCAGAATTATAAAAGATAAAAATCTATGAATTGATACTCTAGTATGATCACAGAAAGATAGCAAACTAAAGTCAAGAAGTATGCAGGGAGGGGGCTGTCTGTAACACCCTGCAGTCTCTCTACTTGCTCTGAAAATTCCCATTTAAATACCTTAGAAACCTGTTCTGGTCTTTGCAATTCAGTGACTAGTTTATCACTCACACATTTTTTTTAAGTAAGAAAAACTTGTTTTCTTTTTAGACTATCCTGTAAGAGATTACTTGATGGTGGTTCCTATCAAGTAACAGAGGGCATGAGGGAGAGAGGGTCAACTACTTAGAAGCCTTTGGAAATTTCAGAAAGACGTCTGGCAGTTTTATATTTTATTCCTCTTCCTCCTGCATCTCATTTTCTTTTCCTTTTAAAAATTTCAAGTTGATATTTCACATAAGATTTGATTAAAATTAGAGAGGCTTTCCAACATTTCCCAACCTAGAAAACAACAAAAGTCAGATGAACTCAGTGCCAGCAATAGAATCACGACATAAATTCAAGCTGAGTAGTGGTATGTCACACCCAAAGATGCCCGCACACCTTTCCAAACATGCCCCTTGCTTCACACAGGATCCAATACAATTCAGTTCCAGCCTCAATGTATAAGTTTGCCTGCATGAGGAGCAGATATCATGCAGGTCCCAGTGAGTTCAAATTACAGCAAAACCAACAAGATGCACACCCCACCCCACCCCCGCCACTGAGGAAAATAATTCAATGAAGTTTCTTGTTGGATTGTGCTTAAATAAATCACACCATTGCATGAAAGTTTTAGAGGATAGTCAGGAACCAATGAAGGGAAAAGACACGTGTACCTGGCCAGCGGTTTGTTCTGGGTATCCTGGTCCCACTCTCCCACAAGCTCACTTTTCCCTGTAATACAGCAGGTAGTACTTCAGGGGGTCGGCAATGGGAGGCGCAATACCCTCTGGCGAAGGAAGTTTACTGGTGGCTCAGGCTTGGCCTCCCGTAAGGTCCTCTCTGCCACTTCCCGCCGATCCTCCTCTGCATCCTCACAGCTGGTGTCATCAGAGGGGTTGGAAATTCGACTGGCAAAGACTTCTTTGTCCAAAAAGACAATGGTCTCCATTCGCCGACGACGAAGTCGCCTTCTTTTAAACATAGGTGTGCTCTTCAGTCCACCTCCTCTGGTGGCTTCCTGGCGCATAGCCCTCTTGATGCTGCCACAGATAGCAAGTCTGGCCAGGTCCTGCAGGCTGCGCACAGCCAGTGGTGCTGTGGACAGGGGTAGAGCCTATGGGCATGGGCAAGGTCAACCCTACACCTAACTTGCTGGAAGAACTTCAAAGAAAGGGAACATTCTAACAAAATAGGAACTAGTGGTCTACTCTGCATGCGTGTTTCTTAGACATATCCACATATACTAATTCTAACAAAATAGGAACTAGTGGTCTACTCTGCACCATGCGTGTTTCTCAAGGACATATCCACATATACTAATTCTTAACTCTGAAAAGGAAAGAAATACTGTCTAGCCATACATCAGTCAACAGCAGAATTTGGAACCTTAGGGTTTGTTCTTGCAGACTAGTTTATAACTCAATTTACTCTGCTCAATGACATGATAACATCTACTCATCAATACAGTAATCTATATTTCGAACATCCTTTTATCTATTTTAATAGTTTCATAGTAATTTATATATTATTTTTCTGCTAAAGTAGACAAATGAAAATCTAAAACCATTTTAAGGAAAAACAAAATTTCCAAATCACACCAAAGGGAAAAAAAATGGAAACCAAACACAACTTTAAGCTAACAATAAACACATAGCAGTAATAAGGGTTTTTCTCAAAGTAAAAGGAATTAGAGACCAAGGGTTTAAATACATTAAACAGAAAATCTATAACCCTTTTTCCCTCCAGTGCACATAACCTTCTCCAAACAAGATGCCACCCTATAGAGAGGACTCTCGTGTTATCTGCAGCATTTGCTACCTAAATCATAAACCCTGCCTAAAGACCACCAGTATCCTCTGCCCTGCAGAAATGCAAGTCTGTAGACCAGGTTCTAACAGCAAACAATACCTCCTCCCTCTTTCAGAGGTACCAACCTTTCTCTCTTTTCCTCTGTCCCTGAGAACATGGGGCTGTGCTCTCTCTTTGGGATGGTTCTGCAGTATCTTTCCCGCATCCCCCAATGTAGTTCAACAAATGACCTGTGGTATATCCTGCTCTCACTAACTCAATTCAAGAAAGACTAGTTCTAGAACCTCTGCAATTCAGCTGTTTCCCCGAGATGCTAAAAACAGTCCCTCACTGGCTACTGGGCTCCCAAGCACCAACTCTGGCCTACTGAGCTTTCTCTAAGGACTACCAGGAATAGCTTGTTCAGTTCATATCCCTTCTCTATGACTTCTCTTCCTTGGGCCTTATGATACCTCCAAAGGCTCCAGTATCCACTCCGCTTCTCTCTCAGTATGATCCTTGGTTTTATATCTATTCTATGACTTTAAGTAATACAGACCATTTCCCTAAGCTGAAATTTCGTCCCAGTCAAGACAATCCTACCCCACACTTAGCATAGACAATAATATCAATACCTTGGGCTCTCCTGTTGCTCCTCAGAAAGGTCATGTATCCCTGAACCCTTCCTGCTGAGGCTAGTGTAGTCTCAATCTTTGTCTCTTGCCTGATGGGGAAAACCCCAACTTCCTGCCTGATGTCTGCCTCCAACCTGAATACAGGCCACTTAGGAGGATGCTCCAGGCAGTGCATGTCCAAGTTGTTCAGCATCATTGTGGGCTGGCTTTGCTATACGGTTTCTCTTACTTCCTTGGTCTCATAAAAATCAGTGATCTAGGAAAATCTGGGAAGACAGAAACTGCAAATACCCTACCCAGCTTTGGTTAATGCTAACCAAATCACATGAATGTTTATCACTAAACATTCACAGTGAGCATTTGAGAAGGCAACACATATCCAGGCTTGACAAGTCCTCATACAGAAACACTCATTTCTAACCAGATCTTCAAAGTCTTCCAAATGCTCTCATGGGTCCTTGTCTTCCACCAAATCCAGCCACTATGCCAGAAGATCATAGGCCACATTTGTTGAAAGAATAAAATTTCAGAGCACCAGTCTGACAAATTCACCCTCCAAATGATGGCATTGCAGCATCTTCAATAACATCTGAGGCTCTCCACAGCCATACAATGAACTAAAACCCAAACTACACATAAGTCAAGTTTTTCCAACACATCCCACGACAACACCACAGAGTGTATGTCTCTATTGCCTTGGTTTTCCTGGTTCTCTTTTTACTCCTCCTCTCTTAAGGGAATTCCTTCTCACCCTCAAAATCAAGCACAACATAACAACATCTTGTACATGCCTTCCCTAGTCTTTATAAACTCCTTGGTATGTTTCACTGTTAATTGTAAACTGAATTTCATATGACACACAAAGTAGGACAATTTGTTAAATGACTATTACAAATTGAAATGTTTTGTAAAAAAATCACCAAAATGTATTTGTTTTCAATCTATAATAATTCACATTTCTATTATATTTTTCTCCCTCTCTTTCTTGCATACACACACACACACACACACACACACACACACACACATTTTCTAAATGTTTTAAGTGATCAGAAAGCATGATGAATAGTCTTCACTTGGAAATCCTAAATCTTCAAAACTTTGAAATCCTATTTCTGTGAGAACTGTTTAAAATATAAAACAGTTGAATATAAAACAGAATGAATATCACCCTATTTAAGCTCCATGCTGAGTCTACATCTTAGAAATAAAAACACAAAGGTTTAGAGCATATGAGGCTACCCCAAATTTCCTAGTCACACAGTAGAACAGGCTCCTCATCCATATTGCTTACAGCAGCATGAGACAGGTACTGTGAGAAAGAGAAAACTGTGTGCGGGTGCCACTACACATTCCCAGCAGGCAAAGCAAACTGCCTGAGCTTCCCACATGGCAAAATTAGCTCTTCTGTGAATCTGCTACTTTCAAATGCATGATCAGTAACAACATTGTATAGATTTAAAAGAAGGCTAAAATTTAGCTCTTCTGTGAATCTGCTACTTTCAAATGCATGATCAGTAACAACATTGTATAGATTTAAAAGAAGGCTAAAATCATCTAAGATGGGTTAAATAGAGAGACTTTTTAAATGCCTAAAGTATCTTGTATAATTTGTGGGCTGAAATAAGGGAGGTTAACACTCTTTAATATCAAAGGGATTTTTTTTGTACTTTTTTTCTATTCTGATTTTAACCAGACATAAAAGACAGGTAGATGCTTATACTCATGTAGCTGAACAAGTCTGGGTTGTCCTGACTCCGAACGGCAGGATTGGACCAGAGGGGCGAAGGAAACAGCCAGAATCTTTTTTGTTTCCCAAGCAGAGGGGCCTGTGCGTGTTATCTTGGTCAACTATCTCAAAGACAAAACAAGAATATCCAAAGGATTTGGCTACTAGACAACTTACATTTAAGTATAATCGTTTCAATATATGAAATCTAAATATGAAATAGCCTGTCTATATAACACCTAATGTGATGTAAATTACAACTAACAGCAATATATTATTATGCAATGCTTAGCATGAACATACTCAAACTCCTTAACCTACCTTCTGTTTACAAGAAATACAAATGATAAGCAAGTTAAAGGGCTAGAAGAGAATGAGATAAGGAAGAAAAATTCTTACCAAACAATTTTCTAGGGTTCTTCAAAAGAGTGATTGGGGATAAGTTGGGAAGGGTCTGTCCTCAGTAAAATAATCAAAGATGCACAATAGCCACAATATTTCAACCATACAAAACCCTGAATTCTGTGCTGATATGGGATGTCCTTATGTGTATGTGTTGCTTTTACTGGATAATGAATAAAGCTGTTTTGACCAATGGCTTAGCAGAGTAAAACCAGGCAGGATATCCAAACAGAGATATAGAAAGACAGTAGGCAGAGTCAAGGAGACACCATATAGGAGACAGACGCAAGAACCTTACGGGTAGGCTACAGCCTTGTGGTAATATATAGATGAATAGGAATGGGTTAATTTAAGATGTAAGAGCTAGCTAGGAATACACCTAAGCTACTGGCCAAAGAGTGTAATAATTAATATAGTTTCTGTGTGATTATAAAGGTACAAACTCTGCTTTCAGTGTGCTGCTTTCAGGAATATAGCTACAATGGCATCTGAGGCACAAAACATCTAAGGTGCAAGCCATCTGCACCTGTAACAGGAAGGGAGCAGGAGAGGCCAGACACTACCACCATGTTGATGTGACTTTATTCAACATAAATGTGTCATTTTGGATATCTAAGCAATTGTCCTTACTCTCGCTAACTGCACTTCAGAGGTGCAGTGGAATATGTTATCGGATACACAGCAATGTAGATCATTAAAACACTTTATATTATACAATTAGTACCTAAGAATCCAATTTAACAACAAAGTCACATTTGTTTAACATGACTAGGACAGTCTGTAAGTAGCCAAGTAAGTCATAGAACTTATACGTTTATATGCTTATCTTTTCTAAAAACATCTAACTCAGAAAATCATCCACAATTAAGACTCTTTAAAAGGATTAAGCAGCACAATATATAGAAAAAATATCTAAAGATTAATCATATTCAGGGATAACAGCAGAAACATTCTTTCAGAAAATTTTGAAGATTAAAAAAACATGTATGTGTGTGTGCAAAGGTTTGTGCATGAGTGCCAGTGCTCTCAGAGTCCAGTACAGAACATCAGAATCCCTAAAGCTGGAGTTACAGATCTTCATGAGCTCAGTTCCTTTGTAAGAACAGTATGTTCTGGGAGGGGGGAGGAGTGGGAGGCTGGGAGGAGGCGGAAATTTTTTTTCTCAATAAAAAAAAGAGAATAAAAAAACAATATATATTGTATATATGTTTTGCTTACAATATATTGTAAATATATACATATTATTTACAATAAAAAATCAAATAAAAAAAAGAACAGTATGTTCTTAACCGTTGGGCCATCTCTTCATCACCTAGAATCTTTTTTTGTTTTGTTTGTTTGTTTAAGAAGAGGGTTTTTGTTTTTGTTTTTGTTTTTTTTGTATTGCCCCGGCTATCCTGGAACTCGCTCTGTAGACCAGGCTGGCCTCCAACTCAGAGTTCCACCTGATAAAAGGCATGCACCACCACCATCCAACTACCCAGAAACTTTCTTTTTAAAGGATAGTTTCTAGCTAGAATGAACATCAAACATTTAAGCATAGTACATAAATGACATGTAAGACCTTAAATAAAACTATAAGCCTGTATTTCATAATCTAGATGAACAGATGGAGATAGTATGAGGATGCCCATCCTTTTCAAATTAACTAGAGCTAAAATGATCTCAATCAAAATTAGTGATACTAAAAGACAAACAAAGCCTTATTAGTCACCTCCCTTTGATAAAAAAGGGCAAATTACTTAGAAAATTAATAAGCAAACATTAAGAACCAAAATTTATCCTATATGTCTTACATAATGTATACTTCAGGGGGACCAAATCAGTAATAAGCAGTTTTCTCTTTATCAAAGTTAACCAGCACCTAAATACAGAAAAAAATGAAAGAATTTAAATGTATTATTCTATAGTTCTCAATGAAACAATGGATCAGGCTACTATCATTTTACAAGGATGAGTAAACAGAGAAGCTGCTTGTACCTACATACTTAAGTAGAACTTATCCTCGAGATCCAAGGTTTTTAACATACAAGCAATTATATACTAAAAATATTCAGAAATAATTGTCTACTTCTGAACATGTACAGACTTTCTGCTTGTCATTATTCCGGCAACACAATAACTATTTATATAGTACTGATTGGTGTGGGAGAATTGTCTGTATTCTGTCAATCATGTTATAAGTAAACGTTGATTGGCCAGGCAGGAAATACAGGCAGGAAAACCAGACAGGAAGAAGAAATGATGTAATGAGAACAGAAGAATTCTGGGAAGGAGGAAATTGATTCCTTCCACTCCTGCCTAGACCACCGAAGCAGCAGGATGTAATCTGCCCCACTGTAAAAAGGTATTGAGCCACATGGCTAACATAGATCAGAAAAATGGGTTAATCAAGATGTGAGAGTAAGCCAGTAAGAGGTTAGAGCTAATGGGCCAATCAGCTTATAATTTATGGAGACCTATGTGTGATTTTCTTTGGGGCTAAACAGTTGTGGGGTACTGGGCAAGACAAAAACCCCAACAAACAAGCAGACTGGCCCTCCATGTTACAACTGATACTCTATCAGACATTACAAGTAATCTAGAGGAATTCTGAAGCACACAGGAGGATGTGTGTAGTCCATATGCCACTATCACATGACATGATTTTATAAAAGGATCTGAGGCATCTCCATATTTTGTCATCATGAGTGGAAGAAAGTGATCTCAGAAAGAATCCTTTGTATACTGAGAGCAAATGTCTATTTTTAATACATGGATTATATTCTTTTGTTCTCCTCCATCAAAATATGACAAAGGTAAACTCTACCAAGCCTCTAGATATAATTACCAATAGGTAGAAAATACAAAGGACAGAAGAACATGCATCTATGGACTGAAAAGTCCAGAGTGTAGGAAAACACTACGAGACCAATAACCTACTCTCCTGAATAAATCAGTTGTAAAGAAAATATGAATAAGAAAACCAATAGATTAAAAAATAAGAAGGAAAACTGAGCTAGGAAAATAGCTCAGTTGGTAAAGTGTTTGGCATGCAAACAGGAGAACCAGAGTTCCAACCCTCAGCACTCAATTAAACATTAAGGCAGATGGTGTGATTCACCTGTAATCCCAACAGCCGGAAGGTGGAGACAAGGAATCCACAGAGCAAGCTGGCTAGCTAGATTAGGCAAACTGGTAAACTCTGGTTTCAAGTGAGAAATCCTGCCTCCATACATAAGGTGGAAAGCAATCAAAGAAAATACCAGATGTCAAGTCTCTGGCCTCCACATGCACATGACATACATACCTGCACACTGGAAGATATACGTGGCCACACACTTGTGAATACCCATACATAAACACACACACCTAAGACATGCATCAACCAAATGCAACTTTTAAATACCAAAATGATATAGATTCAAAATTAGATGACTTAAAATTCCATTCATGACCTCTTTTAAGTAAAGCATTGTAAGTTACAAGACAATCTATACAAGAAAATTTTGGAAAAGGAAAAAATGTGTAAAATACTTTTCATCAAGTATTGAGCAAGTAGACCATTATAAGACAACAAAAACAACAAAGGGAGCTAGGATGAAGATGAAGAGAAGGAAGAAGAGGAGGGAAGGAAGAAAATTAGTGGTGAGAAGGAAAAAAGAACAAAAAGAACAAATCTAAGAGAAAAAGGAGGTAAGGGAAGGTTCAGACATAGCACCTAGGGTTTGGAAGACCTAGGCATATCCATCCTGCCCTCGGTTAATAAAACGGCAGAAGCTATTGCAAAAGTAGTACAGATAAACTGACTGTGAAGGAGAGTATACACAACATCAGCTGTGTAGAGAACCTGACCTTCTCTTCCAAGGGCATGACAAGGATCCCTCCAACTTTAAGAAGATTCTTCATGTACTCTTTGTGTTCTTTCTGCACACCTGCTCCACAACACACACGATCATACTGACAACAATCTGGAGCAATCTCTAGGCAATTGCCAGTTACAAACAAAGGTTCACAGAAGTCAAATCTGCGAAGAAAGTTTTCTGTAACTATATGTGTCATTGCAACAAGTGCATAAAACAAACTTGTGCTTACCATAGGTTATGTTTTAATTACAAAATCACAGACAAGGAAACACTTTCTGGATCCAGGAGCTAGAAGCTGTATTACTATATAAATAGATCCTTAGAAATTACAAACAAAATAAAATGAAAGTGAATGTTCCAACATGATCTAAATATAAAGCAACAGCAGCCATCAGTTTTCACTGTTTTTACAATGTGCAACACCACATTCAGTTGCATGACAAGCAGATTTTGATTATTTCAGTGTGTGTGTGTGCATGCATGTACCGTATGCATGCATGAAAACTTCAGAGGACAACTTGTAGAAGTCAGTTCTCCTTTCACCAGGTGGTTCCCAGAGATCAAATTCAAATCATCACTCTGGGCAGCAAGTTCCTTTACCTACCCTGAGCCATTCTGCCAATCCCAACAGTAAGTTTTAAAGAGCACTTTCTCTTTTTGGACAGGCACTCTCTACTGTCTAGCCTAGAAACTGACATGTAGACCAACTTGCTCAAACTCACAAAGATCTGCTTGCCTCTGTCCACAACTACCAGCAAAAAAAAAAGCACTTTTTATTCTCTGAAACTCCCATTCTTTAAGAAGTTTAGTGCATGTTTTAAACACCAAGAGCTACTTACACAAACTGTTCAAAGACAAACGTAACTATTCTATTGTAGAAACCATTAGGTGATAAAAGTTTTCTATACTGGAATATGAAAACTGAATAAAGTTTTTGTTCTCTTCTCTTACTATACTGATGAAAAGTTAATGTAAGTGTCATAAGTTATAAAACACAAAGCTGGCTGGAAAATGGTGGCCCACACCTTTAATTCCAGCACTTGGGAGGCAGAGGCAGGAGGATCTCTGTAAATCCGAAGCCAGCCTGGTCTGATTTCCAGTGTAGTCAGAGCTGTAAAACAGAAAAACCATGTCTCAAAAAATAAAAAAACAAACAAACAAAAAGCTGCCCAGGTGTGGTGGTGCATGCCTTTAATCCCAGAACTCAAGAGACAGAGGCAGATGGGTTTATATAAATTTAAGGCCAGCCTGGTCTACATAGTGAGTTCCAAGATAGCCAGGGCTATGTGAGGGTACTTTTTCTCAAAAAACGAAGAAATAAAATAAAATAAAAACCATAAAGCCCTTAAGACTAGAGAATATTAAAATAGTGCAGTAACTAGGGTAGATACACATATAACCTAGGATCATCTCATCATAATTTGTTTATTGATCAATGCATATTAAACAGGCTTTTTCTATCTATCATTAATGTCCTTAGTTGAACCAATGGGTTGCATCTGACCATACTTGTCAAAACTATCACTTGTTCTGATGAAGACATCCAGTTTCTGCTTGGCATACTCAGTCACATCTCAATGAAGCTCCACCCCATGGTTCACACCAAAAGGACCTGAAAATATTGAGAATAACAAAGCTCTTAGAATAGGAAAAGAACCCTTGTTCATTTGTTTTTCTGTACTTTACTAATTACAACACAGATAATTATGTAATGTATAATTACAGAAATTCATGAGGTTTTAATGTCTCAGCACATTTGTGGCTCTAAATCACTCAGGGAGTCTTTCTATTCATTAACACAGTATTTGTTTTGATGCCTGGACTTTTCAAACATCAAAAGAACAATTTTTTAAAAATTGCAAATTGAAAAAAAAAGCAAGAGAAAAAGAAATTTTTCTGAAAAATTTAAGAAAAAATCTATATTTACAAATAAAACTTATATTAGGCTTTCTCTATATCTCACAGCACTTTCATTATCATTACTGGCGGTATCGAGTGGCAGTGTCTCCAGACTTACTCTCTTCACAGGCATTAAGGCTCACTCTGTGTGTGTGTGCGTGTGTGTGTGTGTGTGTGTGCGCGCGCACACATACGAGTATCCATAGCACAGAGATCAACATTAGGTATCTCCACTCCCAAAGTTACTGTTTGAGACAGATTCTCACTCAGCTTAACTGGCTGGCCAAGAAGCCCCTAGAGCCTATCTCTGTTTTGCAGCACTGAGATTACAGGCACACACTGTTGCACTTGGCTTTTTATGTGTTCTGGGGATTTAAACTCAAGTGTTCATGGTTGTACAGCATCTCCTAAGTTCCCAGGATCTTTTCATTAGCATTTCTAATCTAGGTGGCTTTATTATCTATTCCCCCCAACAAAAACCACTACCATAGTCAAGGTAAAACTTTTCAGGTAAAATCAAGCAAGTCAGAGGAATGATAAATAATCTGGGCCTGTGTACTTTTCTTAAAGCATGGAAACCACGTCTCAATCAAAGACAAATTAAGATTAAAAATCATTTCAATTGAGAAGAAAAACAAGCAACATCTAAAATCTTTGCCCCAATATACATTTTACACAAGGCAGGAATTCAATAGCTCTTTGGTTGGTAATCCTGATAATAATATCAGAAATGGCCATATTCATACATACATTCTACAACTTGTAGAGAATACAGCCTAAATGACTCCACACATGATAACCTAAGAAATCCCTTCCATCTCTGAAAATGCCTTTAAAATACATAAACTTTTTACTCCTTTAGTAGCAAACAACAAAACAGAAACAGCTACAATGAACTTCAACTACCAAAGGATTTTAATGAAAGTGGAAAAAAGAGCAAAAGAATGATTAAATTAAATTAAGAAATCACATAAAGTCAAGATTTATACACTTTTGCTGTTTTCCATCATTCATAGCAGAATGCAGCAGCACAGGTAAGAGGAGACAAAGAAATGGAAACCCCCCACTTACAACTCATCCGTCTTCCACCACCTGTAGCTAAGCTTCAGGCAACTGATAGGAGGTTCATGGTCTTCACCAGGGGATGCAACCAACCCACTACATTTTCTATCTCAAACGATAGACATTGTTCTAACGCAGAGAGGACTCAAGCTCTGTATCCACACTCACCTAGAATGAGGCCCACCATGGAGCTGAGGTAGCCAGTACCACTGCCCAAATTGAGAAATGAGAGCCCAGGCTGCAGATCCAGAGCCTCCATCACCTCTGAGTAGATGCAAGGGGCTGAGAGATGAATGTTTCCATGCTTCCATGCCAAGTCTTTGTACGCATTTTCTTTAAATTCTTCAAGGTAATAATCTGCTCGATCGATAGCTCGGAAAGCCTGCTCTACTAAGTCTGTCCGGATGTACTGGGCTTCCTTCAAATTATCAATGAGCTCATCGTTGTCCTCACCAGCACTCACAGCACCGCCCATGTTCAAGATTACAATCAAGCAAGACTACAATTAAAACATTAATAACTATTTACATTAAAGTCAAGAGCAAAACAATAAAACCTCTAAACACATGTTATTTTCACGAATATAATAATAAATAAGAATGTAATAAAGACAGAAGTATCTTTTGTCAATAACTGCTTCACCCTCCAAGGATGCTGGTATTGGGAGCGGGGATTACAGGGCCAAAGGAATGGTTCAGTGGGTAAAGTACTTGACACAGAGCCAATAACATTAGTGCATTCCCCAGAACCTACATAAAGATGAGAGGAAAGAATCCAACACCACTGGGTTGTCCTCTGATCTCCTCATCCACACAATGGCATGTGTGAGCCCACACACACCATAATTTTTTTAATTAGGAAAAAAAAATCCTAGTACCACTAGAACATTAAGTCAACAGCAAATAAGCCATTTGATGTTTGACTGACTCAATTTTTTTTAAAAAAAATACATTTATTATTTGGAGGATATGTATAGTAGTCTATTGCACCACAAAACACAAGTGGAGGTCAGAGAACAATTTGCAGGAGTGATCTCTAGGGATCCTACGGTACCTTTACCCTTTGAGCCATCCTGAAATTCAAAATTAATGGTATCCCAATGTTAACTAGGGCATTACATCTCAACGTACACACAAACTCATCCACAACAAGCAATCCATCCAACCTGACTTGGTTACTCTGATGTTTAAACTGTAGGTAAAAATATCCACAAAACTTTCTTCCCAAATAGAACACACTGTGACAAATACCTAATTGTAACAAACATAAAATCAGTTTCAAGGCTAACGTTTAGCAGAGAAGTTGTCCCTGCCAGCACTGTGTGTCCTACATCCCTAACACAACTTCCCCTCGCCTCTAAGAAATATACCTCTTATCTTTTCCCACAGTGTCTTGCTGAAGAAAGCATTCCTTTTAGGTCCAATTACTAATATACAATATGCCCTGGTAAGTACACAGAGAATATTTTTTACCCTGAAGAAGTCTTTTGCTTCATAGAAAAATAATATCCTCCCCAGTTTTATACTGACCTTGGGTGACTTTTCCAAACTAATGACTTTATTTCTTACAAGGTGGTGATGCTGGTATAAACTGCTGAAGACTATGGAGTCACAGGAAGATCTGTAGACTTTCTGAATCAAAACAGCCTCCTGTTCAGGAGTTCAAGGTCATCTTTAGTGAGTTCCAGGCCAGCATGGATTACATAAGAACCTGTCTCAGACCAGGTGGTGGCACATGCCTTTAGTCACATCACTCAAGAGGCAGAGACAGGAGGAGCTCTGTGAGTTTGAGTCCAGTCTAGTCTACAGAGTGAGTTCCAGGACAACCAAGGCTACACAGAGAAGCCCTGTCTAGAAAAATAAAAAGGAAAATAAAAAAAAGAAGAACCTCAATAACGACAAAACTACCATGGTTCCCCTCCCCTCTCAGTCTTCTTTCTGGAACACTAGAGACAACCACTATACACATCCATGTGCACAAACGGTAACAGCGCTACCTGGAAAACTAAGCCTAGAAATGAAGATACCACTCTGACATCTTAAGACAGGTGAAAAACTATGTCTTGATACATATTTGTTTCTATTTTATGACAAAATAGTCCATCTTCATAATCAAGACAAATAATATTTTTCAACTCATGATTCAACTATTGAAATTTCATCTACTTCTAAAGTAGATTCGGAGCTCTTTCCCCCAGCTGTAACTAGTCCTTAATGCTAATACGGCTGGGCTTAATCTTGGATAAGTCACTTAGTCCTACTGCTACACTATCAATCTAACAGGGTCACCTTAAAATTGGGACACTAGTTGAAAATAGAGTAACGTATTTATATGCTTACAAGCCAATCTAGGAAAGAACCTTTAAAAACCACATAGCTACTGAATCAAGAAAGTCATCCTCTTCACCCTGAATATGTCACTCTGCCACAGTTCCAATATTTAACAGTTTCTAGCAGGTACCACAAACCATGTTAGATATGTTTCATTTAGTACTAGATGTTTATCTTACTGAACTTTTCCTCACATGAAAGCTTATTCCATATTAAAATAACAGAATTTCGCCAGGCGGTGGTGGTGCATGCCTTTAATCCCAGCACTTGGGAGGCAGAAACCAGTCTGGTCTACAGAGTGAATTTTAGGACAGACTCCAAAGTTACAGAGAAACTGTCTCAAAAAACAAAAAACAAACAAACAAAATAAACAAACAATTTCAGTAAGAATAGCAGCCATCTTTTCTAACAGTTACCACCATCCAGTCAGCACTACACTAAACATCTAAAGGTGGAATAAGCTAGCTGGACTTAGTTACTGCTGCTCAGTCACAGACTGCAAGAGGAGTGTGGTGAAAACCAGCACTGTTTAGCTAAAGGCTTTTGTTTTGTGCACACCAAGGGTACAGATGTTAAAGACTCACACGAGAACAACATTCTTTGTTAATTTTTTGTTAATATTTTCATAATCAAGTATAATGTGCATTTTACTGGTAAACTGTTCTGTGCTGTTTAAGCTTGTTCAAAATGGATGATGAAAGCAAGGCCTCTCTTGTACCAACTCTAGCATATTTGTTTCCAGTGGTCTCCAAATGTTCTCCAAAATACCTTTTTCTAGGGCTGGATGGGCACCTAATTCTATGAATGGAGGAAAGAAAGAGCAAAACAGCCCAGGAATAAAATACTGTGTCCTTGATAATGACTAAAACGCTAACCATTTCCAAGACTATTGTTTATCAGATGGTATAAAAACGCCTCAGTAGGAACAGGAAGCCAGAAATTCAGCCATGGAAACCGCACCCATGGAGCGAAAGTTGGCTTGAGAATCCAGATGACCGCTTCAACTTCTCCAGTCATCTGCTTCTTGCTATTCTTTAAAAAACAATAAACAAACAAAAAAACAACAACTGGAAAGCCTCACCTGGGTCTCTCAATCAAGAATTCCAAATGGCTGCTTCAATTAGGACTTTTCCAGATGATTTCTGTCATTATCTTTTGTTTGTTCCCTCAATGGCTACTCGAGTCATCTCTATTAAATGTGAGTACTAAATCTGATGATGTTTTGCTATTTATCTTCTATTGCTATCACTACTCACTACTTGTCATATCACATACAGGATATGACAGTCTTGTTTTATCCATTGATGCATGCTCTGTATCTCTGTCAGTGGTTGAGGTATGGGCATTTCTTTGCCCAAAGGCCAGTTCTGCCAAATAGAAAGGCTCCAGGTGGAGGGTCTTTGGTGCTCAATATTCTCGCGGGAATAGAGCAGTGTTGCCAGGAGCAATTGTGTCTCACTATCACGAAACTCTGAATTAGATTAAAGGCCATTTTCTACAGCTCTTTGAAGAAGTTGAAGATTATCTATCTATACTGAGTATAATCTCTATATATCTAGAGAACCTGATTAGTCTAATTATAAATGACAAACTTAGAGGACTATTTATCTATATAATTCTCAATATCTATCTAACTTAAAGACTAAGACAATAAACAACTGTGTAACAAATGAGGATAATGACCTCCAAATATAAACACTGTACAAATAAACATTGCAATATGGCAAATATATATTAATACACAAACATTATATAAGTATCTTAATCAGAGGTAGAAATGTAAACTGCAATATGGTAAATATATACTATATATATATATACAATATATGTCAATACATAAAAATGTTTTAAACAGACATAGAAACATGCATGCATACAATAGTCAATATAATTTAACTTTGTATCAATATAGAAGAATCAATACCAATATATTTGTCTAAAAGCAGTAACTCACAATTATAAATCTATTATCCCATCATCCCTCTTTTTTTTTTCAAAATGATCCCTGAACTTATAAAATTCCTCCCCCAACCTCCCAACCCCTAAATGATGTCCCTAAACCCAGGGGTAAACTTTACTGGGAGAGGGGATGTCATCCTCTAGAATTACTTCCAGCTGTCATAGGGGCAATGTTCTTTCTGGGGGATCCTGTGAAAGTAAAATGATGGTTAAATTTCAAGATCAATGTCTTTTAAAATTGCAAATAGTCTCTGAGTATTTTGTGGAGGTCTGGCCAGAATGTTGTACAAGATATGCACCATTTCAGCTAACCAAGTTGGGATCGTCTTGTGCAGCTGGTATCCAAAACAGGTCTTGTAGTACAGCTATCAGTATCATGACGTCATATCAACCAGGTAGAGTTGTTGTTGTGGGGCCCCATCTTCTTCCTGGAAACTTCAAATGTCACTTCAGGAAAAATTCATTGTTCATTGTGAAAAACTTAAACATTAATCATATAGACATGCATATATATATTCAATGAAAGGCATGATAGATATATTCAATGAAAAGTATGATAGATATGAAGAAAAGCAAAGATGTTTTCTAAACTCATATTTCTTTCTGAAAGTCCCATATCATGGCTCTTGACATGAGAGAGAAACTCCAGAAACTCTGGGTTTTTCTCTTACTAACAGGCTTGGAATTGGAGAGGGACTGAGCCAGAGTCCAACTTCAAAACCAGCTCTATATATTTATAAAGAAATGTTTAATAAGACATATATAAAAATTAATACTTACAAAATGTGTCCATACATCAGTAATTAAATATTCAGGGTCCCTCAATTTTTGTGAAGATGAGTATTTTCCTCTGGAGATAAGAAAAGAACCCTGCCTCCAACCTATCTGTATTTCTTACCATCAGTATGTTCGCCATCCTTATGAAAGAATTGTTATTTATCTTTTCCAAGTGGCTTCTCTTCTTCAAACTGAACCTTTATTAATTTTGATGGTATCCAAAATTGAATAACCTTGTTGATGGCCCTGAGATCTGTCACCATTCTCCATTTACCTGATTTTTTCTTAACCACAAATACAGGAGAATTCCAAGGGCTGGTAGATTCTTCTATATGTCCAGCATCTAATTGTTCTTGTACCAGCTGTTCTAAAGCCTGTAACTTTTCCTCAGCTAAAGGCCATGGCTTTGTCCATATTGGTTTCTTAGTTAACCATTTTGGAGGCAAGGCTGTTGGTATCTCTGAAGGGACATCAATTGCTTGTTCTTGTACAGCCCAAATGGCTGGTTTTCTCCATTTGTAATATCGTTTAATATTATTCTCAGAAATATAGGCTCTAGAAGTAGCAGGAATGTTAATTTCGTTATTCCATTGTTGTAATAGGTCACGACCCCATAAATTCATTGCGATATGGGCTACATATGGCTTTAATTTTCCTATTTGTCCCTCTGGCCCTATACATTCAACCCATCTCGTGCTCTGCCTTACTCGAGATAGGGTTCCAATTCCCAGGAGCTGAACATTTACATTCTGAAGAGGCCAATACAGATGCCAAGATTCTGGGGTAATGATACTTAACATCAGCACCTGTGTCCAGCAGGCCAGTAATAAAAATGCCATTTACACACACTCTCAGTTTAGGTCTTTGATCATTTATAGAAGTTTGCCAAAACACATGTAACTTATCTTTCTGATCATTATTGCTTGTAACAGTAGGCATGGGGCTTCCTAATTGTCCTGATGAGGCACGTTCTCTGCAGAAACTGGAAATGACTGAACCATGTTTGCCATGGGGGCCTGTGAGGCCCCCCTCTCACGTTTCCCAACTGTATCAGGTTGCCTGATACAAGAGATAGCTCTTGTAGGCCTGCATTCATTCGTCCAATGTCTGCCTTTTCCACATCTTCTACATAAACCTGAAGGCTGAGTCCTCCTATTTCTGTTATTTCTAGAAGATGCATTATTATTATTATTTCTGAAAGATGCATTATTATTATTATTTCTGAAAATCCGTTGTCTACAATTCCTTTTCATATGACCATTTTGCCACAATTAAAACATTTGGTATTCTGTGTCTCCTTTTACCATTGGAAATTGCTTCTTCTACCCATGCTTCAGTGCCATAATCAAATGTATCAACATTGAGTGTATGCAAGACCCATTCTTCCAAGGGCACTGATCTGAGCTTTAAAGGCCCCAAAATCCTTTTGCATTCCACATTTGCATTTTCATAAGCCAAAGACTCAATCATTATACGTCTTGCTTCTGGGTCAGATATCCCTATTTGTACAGCCTTAGTTAATCTTTGTAAAAAGTCACTAAAGGTTTCTCTCTGACCCTGTTTAACTCTGACAAATGATTCCATTCTCTGTCCTGGGTCTTGTACCCTGTCCCAAGCCCTTAAGGCTGCTGTAGTACACATGGAGAGTGTGTTTTCATCCAAATCAGCTCGTTCCTGAGGGTCAGAAAAGAGCCCTTCACCTAGAATTTTATCTAGGGAAATGTCAATTCCCTTCACTTTTTCCTGCTGTTCTAAGAGTCTAGCCTCTTGCCTGAATAAGCATTTCCATTTCAATTGCGGTCCACTCTCAAGTACCGCAGAGCTCAGCTGGAGCCAGTCCGAGGGGGTTGCTCTGCATGTCGTGGCCCAAGATCTTAGCATCTCTTTAACAAAAGAGGCTTGCATCCCAAAAGTCATGACAGCCTGTTTAATTTCCTTGAGGTCATTCATACGGACAGGCTCCCATGTATCCTCCTTGATGACCCTAGGGTTTCTGGAACCAATCACCTTCTCTGTTGTTATTACTGGAAAGGCAGGTAGAGATGTAGGTAGAGCTTTGTGGAAATTGTCCCAGAGAGATTTACCCACAGATGTAGTTAAAATTTGACTTTCTTCCCTTTGCTCTTCTTCATCAGAATTTAGAAATTCCTCAATCTTTTCGATTCTATTCACCATTGCCTTCTGCAATGTCTGAATCTCCTGTCCAGAATTATGTTCCAAAGCCTTCACTGAGGATTCTAAAGTATGAAGTTTGTCCGTTAGAGATAACATCTCATCTTTGGACATAATTTTTATGGCATAAACCGTGCCTTCTTGTATTGACAATCTTTCTGTCAATCTGTCATAAGCTTTAGACAAAATCCGATTGTCACATTCAGCAGTTTTGATTCTCTCAGTTAATGTTTCATTTCCTACAGAAAGGGACTGAATCTTATGGTCCAAATCAGCTGTTCCCTCTTTTATAGTAATGAATTTCTCCTTAATATCAGCCACTAATGTTTCAGTTCCTACAGAAAGGGACTGAAGCTTATGATCCAAATCAGCTGTTCCCTCTTCCATAATAATGAATTTCTCCTTAACATCAGCCTGGAGAACTTCAAACTGATTCTTGAGAAGATTGTTATCAGCCTGGAGAACTTCAAACTGATTCTTGAGAAGATTGTTGTCATTCTCAATTGTTTTTAAGCATTCAATCTCTACCTTAAGAATCCTGGATTAGTCTCGTAAAGACTTTATCATATTTCTATTATCAAACCATTTAGTGCCAATGAAAACTATGAATCCCAGAAGGATCCATAGATGTTGGGTGATAGACACCTCTTGTAAAATCTCCCATATTGGTACAATTAAAAAAACTGTTAAATTCATGAACAGTAATGTGTTCAGACATTTTATTTATAAAAGAAAAATTTTTTACCTGCAAAGATCAGTTCCTGTCAGTGGTGGTCTCTGTGTTTTTGGAGCCTGTCCTAGAACTAGCTCTTGTAGACCAGGCTGGCCTCGAACTCACAGAGATCCGCCTGTCTCTGCCTCCCAAATGCTGGGATTAAAGGCGTGCACCACCACATCCTGGCAGGCCTCAAACTCACAGAGATCCGCCGGCCTCTGCTTCCCAAGTGCTGGGATTAAAGGCGCGCACCACCACGTCCTGGCAGGCCTCAAACACACAGAGATCTGCCTGCCTCTGCTTCCCAAGTGCTGGGATTAAAGGCGTGTGCTACCACTGCCTGGCCAGCCTCAAACTCACAGAGATCCGCCTGCCCTTGCCTCCCAAGTGCTGGTATCAAAAGCTTGCGCCACCACTGGCTGGCCAAGTCACTCAGACCAAATCTGACGCTGTGGCAGCTTTTGTTGCAAAACCGCAGGTACTTGAGCTTCTGCTAATTCAGGCAGTGGGATTCCGCAGCAAAACTTAGCCAAGGCAGGCAGAATGGGCCTGTGTGGCCGAGTATGTCTTGGACTCGGCACTGGGGCCGGAGTCACGAACTGAAAAACAGCACCCGGGAGGCTGCTGTGTTAGCTAGCGGCTACCCGCTTGAGTCGGGGACAAAATAGCCCCACGTTGGGTGCCAAAATGTAACAGTGTAAACGAATGCAGACAGATTGTAACAATATATATAGTTTTAATGTAGAAATAGACTTACAGAACCACCGTTCCCACGGAGACCAGGAAAGCAGAAGAGCCAGCTCGGAGCTTGCTCGCCAAATTTATAGCAGACATTAGCCCGAGGCGAACATGCCCCTTAAGGGGCGGGACTTATCCCTACACCTGTATGCCACAAAACTGGAAAATGTAAAAGAAATGGACACGTCCAAGTACCAAAACTAAACCAGGACGAGGTGAACAATCTAAACAGACCTGTCAGTCGCAAAGAATTATAAGCTATTATCAAAAACCTCCCTACCAAAAAAAGCCCAGGACCAGATGGTTTCAATGCAGAATTCTACCAGAACTTCCAAGAAGACCTAATACCTATACTCCTTAATGTATTCCACAATATAGAAACATAAGGGTCATTACCAAATTCCTTTTATGAAGCCACAATTACTCTGATACAAAAACCACTCAAAGACTAAACCAGGAAAGAGAACTACAGGCAATCTCACTAATGAATATCAACACAAAAATCCTCAACAAAATACTGGCAATCAAATCCAAGAACACATCCGAAAAATTATCCCTTATGATCAAGTAGGCTTCATTCCTGAGATTCAGGGCTGGTTCAACATACGAAAAGCTATCAATGTAATCCAGCATATAAATAAACTGAAAGAAAAACCATATGATCATTTCATTAGATGCTGAAAAATCATTTGACAAAATTCAACATCCATTTATGTTAAAAGTCTTGGAGAGATTAGGGATAAAAGGGTCATACCTAAATATAATAAAAGCTATATACAGCAAGCAGACAGCTAACATCAAATTAAACAGAGAGAAACTCAAAGCCATCCCACTTAACTCAGGAACACGAAAAGGCTGTCCACTCTCGCCATACCTCGTCAATATAGTGCTTGAAGTTCTAGCAATAGCAATAAGACAACATAATGGGATCAAGGGGATTCGAATTGGAAAGGAAGAAGTGAAACTTTCGTTATTTGCAGATGATATGATAGTGTACATAAGCGACCCCCAAAACTCCGCCAAAGAACATTTACAGCTGATAAACAGCTTTAGTAATGTGGCAGGATACAAGATCAACTCCAAAAAATCAGTCGCCCTCTTATACACAAAGGATATGGAAGCAGAGAGGGAAATCAGAGAAGCTTCACCATTCATGATAACCACAAACAGCATAAAATATCTTGGGGTAAATCTAACGAAGGAAGTGAAAGATCTATTTGACAAGAACTTTAAGGCATTGAAGAAAGAAATTGAAGAGGATACCAAAAAATGGATGAACCTCCCTTGCACTTGGATTGGGAGGATCAACATAGTAAAAATGGCAGTTCTACCAAAGGCAATTTATAGATTCAATGCAATCCCCATCAAGATCCCATCAAAATTCTTCACAGATCTGGAGAAGACAATAATCAACTTTATATGGAAAAACGAAAAACCCAGGATAGCCAAAACAATCCTATACAATAAAGGACTGTCTGGAGGCATTACCATCCCGGACTTCAAACTCTATTACAGAGCTACAGTAACGAAAACAGTGTGGTACTGGCATAAAAACAGAGAAGTCGACCAATGGATTTGTATAGAAGACCCGGATTTTATCCCACAAACCTATGAATACCTCATTTTCGATAAAGGTGCTAAAAGTATACAATGGAAGAAAGAAAGCATCTTCAACAAATGGTGCTGGCACAACTGGATATCAGCCTGTAGAAGAATGAAAATAGACCCATATCTATCACCGTGCACAAAACTCAAGTCCAAATGGATTAAAGACCTCAATATCAGCCCGAACACACTGAACCTGATAGAAGAGAAAGTGGGAAATACCCTACAACAGATGGCCACAGGATATCGCTTCCTATATATAACCCCAGAAGCACAGACATTAAGGGCAACATTGAATAAATAGGACCTACTTAAACTGAGAAGCTTCTGTAAAGCAAAGGATACTGTCACTAAGGCACAAAGGCAACCTACTGACTGGGAGAAGATCTTCACCAACCCCGCAACAGACAAAGGTCTGATCTCCAAAATATATACAGAACTCAAGAAACTAGACTTCAAAATGCTAATTAACCCAATTAAAAAAGGGGCACTGGTCTGAACAGAGAATTCTCAGCAGAAGAAGTTCAAATGGCCAAAAGACACTTAAGGTCGTGCTCAAATTCCTTAGCAATCAGGGAAATGCAAATCAAAACAACTTTGAGATATCATCTCACACCTGTCACAATGGCTAAAGTCAAAAATACCAAGGATAACCTTTGCTGGAGAGGCTGTGGAGGAATGGGTACCCTCATTTTTTGCTGGTGGGAATGCAATCTTGTGCAACCACTGTGGAAGTCAGTGTTTTGGTTTCTCAGGAAATTCGGGATCAACTTACCCCTGGACACAGCAATACTACTCCTGGGAATATACCCAAGATATGCTCTATCATATGACAAAAGCATTTGTTCAACTATTTTCATAGCAATATTATTTGTAATAGCCAGAACCTGGAAACAACCTAGATGCCCTTCAATGGAATAATGGATGAAGAAAGTATGGAATATATACACGCTAGAGTACTATGCTGCGGTAAAAAACAATGACCTCTCGAATTTTGCATGCAAATGGATGGAAATATAAAACACTATCCTGAGTGAGGTATCCCAGACCCAAAAAGATGAACATGGGATGTACTCGCTCGTAATTGGTTTCTAGCCATAAATAAGGGCCACGGAGTCTACAATAGGTGAACATAAAGAAGCTAAGAAAGAAGTTGAACCCAAGGAAAAACATATAGTTATCCTCTTGGCTAAGGGAAGTAGACCAAATTGCCGGGGAGAAAATTGGGATCTTGGGGGTGGGGTGGGATGGGGGTAAGGGGAAATGGGGAGAGAAAAGGTAGAATGGAAGGAGGGGGGACTTGGGGAAACAGGAGAATTGGGATAAATGAAGGGTGGATAGGGGAGCACGGAACCACAATTCTTTGTTAAGGAAGCCACTTTAGGGTGGGCAAGAGACTCGACCCTAGAGGGGCTCCCAAGTGCCCAAGATGAGGTTCCCAGTTAGTTCCTTGGGCAGATGAGGATAGGGAACCTGAAATGACCCTATCCTAGAGCAATACTGACGAATATCTTGCATATCATCATAGAACCTTCATCTGGTGATGGATAGAGATAGAGACAGAGACCCACACAGGAGCACTGGACTGAGCTCCCAAGGTCCCAATGAGGAGCAGAAGGAGGGAGAACATGAGCAAAGAAGTCGGGACCATGAGGCGTGCACCCACCCACTGAGACAGTGGAGCTCATCTACTGGGAGCTCACCAAGGCCAGCTGGACTGTGACCGAAAAAGCTTGGGATAAAGCCAGACCCTCTGAACATGGCGAACAATGAGGGCTGATGAGACGCCAAGGACAATGGCATAGGGTTTTGATCCTACTTAATGTGCTGGCTTTGTGGGAGCCTAGCCAGTTTGTATGTTCACCTTCCTAGATATGGACTGAGGTGGGAGGACCTAGGACTTACCACAGGGCAGGGAACCCAGACTGCTCTGTGGACTGGAGAGGAAGGGGGAGAGGAGGGGGGGAGGGGGAGAAGGATGGGAGGAGGGGGAGCAGGGTTGGAAGAGGGGGAGGGAATTGGGAGGCTGGGAGGAGGTGGAAACTTGTTTTTTGTTTATGTTTTTTTTCTTTTCTCAATAAAAAAAAAAGAAAAAAAATGGGCTACTGAACTGAACAGAGAATTCTCAACAGAAGAAGTTCAAATGCCCAAAAGACACTTAAGGTCATGCTCAACTTCCTTAGCAATCAGGGAAATGCAAATCAAAACAACTTTGAGATATCATCTTATACCTGTCACAATGGCTAAAGTCAAAAATACCAAGGATAACCTTTGCTGGAGAGGCTGTGGAGGAACGGGTACCCTCATCCTTTGCTGGTGGGAATGCAATCTTGTGCAACCACTGTGGAAGTCAGTGTTTTGGTTTCTCAGGAAATTCGGGATCAACTTACCCCTGGACACAGCAATACTACTCCTGGGAATATACCCAAGATATGCTCTATCATATGACAAAAGCATTTGTTCAACTATGTTCATAGCAGTATTATTTGTAATAGCCAGAACCTGGAAACAACCTAGATGCCCTTCAATGGAATAATGGATGAAGAAAGTATGGAATATATACACGCTAGAGTACTATGCTGCGGTAAAAAACAATGACTTCTCGAATTTTGCATGCAAATGGATGGAAATATAAAACACTATCCTGAGTGAGGTGTCCCAGACCCAAAAAGATGAACATGGGATGTACTCGCTCGTAATTGGTTTCTAGCCATAAATAAGGGCCACAGAGTCTACAATAGGTGAACCTAAAGAAGCTAAGTAAGAAGTTGAACCCAAGGAAAAACATATAGTTATCCTCTTGGCTAAGGGAAGTAGACCAAATTGCCAGGGAGAAAATTGGGATCTTGGGGGTGGGGTGGGATGGGGGTAAGGGGAGATGGGGAGAGAAAAGGTAGAATGGAAGGAGGGGGGACATGGGGAAACAGGAGAATTGGGATAAATGATGGGTGGATAGGGGAGCACGGAACCACAATTCTTTGTTAAGGGAACCACTTTAGGGTGGGCAAGAGACTCGACCCTAGAGGGGCTCCCAAGTGCCCAAGATGAGGTTCCCAGTTAGTTCCTTGGGCAGATGAGGATAGGGAACCTGAAACGACCCTATCCTAGAGCAATACTGACGAATATCTTGCATATCATCATAGAACCTTCATCTGGTGATGGATAGAGATAGAGACAGAGACCCACACAGGAGCACTGGACTGAGCTCCCAAGGTCCCAATGAGGAGCAGAAGGAGGGAGAACATGAGCAAAGAAGTCGGGACCATGAGGCGTGCACCACCCACTGAGACAGTGGAGCTCATCTACTGGGCGCTCACCAAGACCAGCTGGACTGTGACCGAAAAAGCTTGGGATAAAACCAGACTCTCTGAACATGGCGAACAATGAGGCCTGATGAGACGCCAAGGACAATGGCACGGGGTTTTGATCCTACTTAATGTGCTGGTTTTGTGGGAGCTTAGCCAGTTTGGGTGTTCACCTTCCTAGATATGGACGGAGTGGGTAGGACCTAGGACTTACCACAGGGCAGGGAACCCGGACTGCTCTGTGGACTGGAGAGGGAGGGGGAGAGGAATGGGGGGAGGGGGAGAAGGGTGGGAAGAGGGGGAGGGAAATGGGAGGCTGGGAGGAGGTGGAAACTTGTTTTTTGTTTATGTTTTTTTTAAATAATAATAATAATAATATAATGCATACTCCCCCCTTCTTCCTCCCTTCCCTCTTCAGACACATAACATCACCCAGCTCAGGTGTCTGGGCGCTGGGGCCGAATCCTGAGGGCCACCGTGTGGGCAGAAGCTCCTTTGTTTCAATATCCTGCCTGCAGCAAGCAAGGTAGGCGCTTTGTTTAGGAGCTACCCAACCAGCATGGAGATCTGATCTCAGCACCAGGAGAGTCATCATTGGGGTGAGTTTCGGACCCGTGGCAGCAGCCCGGGACATGGAACTCCGACGTTCCTCATCCTCCCTATACTTCATGGGATTCCTGCTGGGCCTATACTCCCAGCATAGTGCCTTTCTCTTCCTATCCCACCCAACTTGTATATAGAACCCTCCCCACTTCTGCATCCCTTCCCTCTTTGGGACACTGGGACTGAATCCTGAGGGCAACCAGGCGGGTAGGAGTACCTTTGTTTCAATAGCCTGCCTGCAGCAAGTAAGAAAGGCGCTTTGTTTACGAGCTACCCAACCAGCACAGACATCTGATCTCGGCACCAGGAGAGCCATCACTGGGGTGAGTTTCGGACCCATGACAGCAGCCTGGGACACAGAACTCAGACATTCCGCATCCTCCCTATACTTGCTGGGCTTCCTGCTGGGCCTAAACTACCAGCATACTACCTCTCTCTTCCCATCCCACCCAGCTTACATGCAGAACCCTCCTCCTTCTGCCTCCTTTCCTTCTTCGGGCACATAACATCACCCAGCTCAGCCTGTCTGGGCGCTGGGGCCGAATCCTGAGGGCAACCATGTGGGCAGGAACTCCTTTGTTTCAATATCCAGCCTGCAGCAAGCAAGGTAGGCCCTTTGTGTACGAGCTACCCAACAAGCATGGAGATCTGATCTTGGCACATGGAGAGCCATTATTGGGGTGAGTTTCTAACCCAGGACACAGACCTCAGAAGTTCTTCATCCCCCCTTTAATTCCTGGGCTTCCTGCAGGGCCTAGACTCCCCGCATACTGCCTCTCTCTTCCTATCCCACCCAGATTGCACCAAGAACCCTTCCCCTTTCTGCTTCCCTTCCCTCTTCGGGAACATAACATCACCCAGTTGTCTGGGCCCTGGGGACTAATCCTGAGGGCAACCAGGTGGGCAGGAGCTCCTTTGTTTCAATAGCTTACCTGCAGCAAGCAAGGTAGGTGCTTTGTTTATGAGCTACCCATCCAGAATGGAGATCTGGCGTCGGCACCAGGAGAGACATTACTGGAGCACCAGGAGAGCCATCACTGGGGAGTGCAATCACTGGGAAGGTACATCAGTAGGCAAGGAGACCTGATCCTTTAAAAGAAGATTCATAGGGGACCATTCGGAGGAAAAGACGGGTAGGCACCAATGCAAGAATTCACCCAACAATCTGAAAAACAACATGAAACCACCAGAACCCAGTGATCTCACAACAGGACATGAACACCTTAATCAAGAAAAAGTAGAAAAAAATGACTTTATGAAAGTGATTGACACCCTTAAACACCATGTAAAAAATGCCCTTAGAGAAATGGATGAGAAGTGAACAGAAAGTTTGAAGAATTGAATAAATCAGTGAACGATACCCTAGGAAACCACGGAAAAACAATCAAGCAGATAATGGAAACAGTTCAAGACTTGAAAACTGAAATGGAGGCAAAAAAGAAAACACAAACAGAGGGCCGGCTGGACATGGAAAATCTAGGTAAATGAATAGAGACTACAGAAACAAGCATAACCAACTGAATACAAGAGATAGAAGAAAGAGTCTCAGGTTCTGAAGATACCATAGAGAAAATAAATGCACTGATCAAAGAAAACATCAAATCCAACAAATTCTCATCACAAAACATTCAGGAAATTTGGAACACAATAAAAAGACCAAACCTAAGAATAATAGGAGTAGAAGAAGGAGAAGCACAGCTCAAATGTCCAGATAATACATTTAATAAAATTATAGAAGAAAACTTTCCCAACATAAAAAAAGATATGCCTATGAAAGTTCAAGAAGCATACAGAAAACCGAATAGACTGGATGAATAAAAAAACCCCTCCCCATATAATAAACAAAACACAAAGCATACAGAATAAAGAATATTAAGTGCAGCAAAGGAAAAGGCCAATATACATATAAATGTAAACCTATCAGACTTGCACCTGACTTCTCTATGAAAACCATGAAAGAGAGAAGTTCCTGGATAGAGGTTCTCCAGAAACTAAGAGACCATGGATGCAAGCCCAGAGTACTATACCCAGCCAAGCTTTCATTCACTATAAATGGAGAAAACAAAATTTTCCAGGATAAAAACAAATTTAAACAATCCGTAGCCACAAAGCTAGCCTTACAGAAAGTAATAGAAAGAAAATCACTAACCAAGGAGTCCAACAATGACCACAATAACTCAGACATCTAGAGACCCTTCACCAACACAACGGGAAGAAGGGAAACACACAAACTCTACTACCAAAAATGTGGCCGGAGTTAACAACCAATGGTCATTAATATCAATTAATGTCAATGGACTTAACTCACCTATTAAAATGGTCCTGATTTTAATGGGATGGCTTTGAGTTTCGCTGTGTTTAATTTGATGTTATCTGTCTGCTTGCTGTAAATAGCTTTTATTATATTTAGGTATGTCGCCTGTATCCCTAATCTCTCCAAGACTTTTGTCATAGAGGGATGTTGAATTTTGTCAAATGCTTTTTCAGCATCTAATGAAATGACCATATGGTTTTTTTTCTTACACTTTATTTATATGATGGATTACATTGATAGATTTTTGTATGTTGAACCAGCCCTGCATCTCTGGGATGATTCAATGCAATCCCCAAAAAGGTCCCATCAAAATTCTTCACAGATCTTGAGAGGACAATTATCAACTTCATATGGAAAAACAAAAAACCCAGAATACCCAAAACAATCTTATACAATAAAGGAACTTCTGCAGGCATTACCATCCTTGACTTCAAACTGTATTACAAAGCTACAGTAATGAAAACAGCATGGTACAGGCATAAAAACTGAGAAGTCGACCAATGGAATTGTATAGAAGACCCGGATTTTATCCCACAAACCTATGATCACATCATTTTGATAAAGGAGCTAAAAGTATGGAAGAAAGAAAGCATCTTCATAAAATGGTTCTGGCATAACTGGTTGTCAACCTATAGAAGAATGAAAATAGATCCATATCTACCACCATGCACAAAACTCAAGTCCAAATGGATTAAAGAACTCAATATCAGTCTGAACACACTGAACCTAATAGAAGAGACAGTGTGAAGCACTCTACAACACATGGTCACAGGAGATCACTTCCTACACATTACCCCAGCATCACAGACATTAAGAGAAACATTGAATAAATGGGACCTTCTAAAACTGAGAAGCTTCTGTAAAGCAAAGGACACTGTCACTAAGACAAAAAGGCAACCTACTGACTGGGAGATTTTCACCAGCCCCGCAACAGAAAAAGGACTAACCTCAAAATATATAAAGTACTCAAGAAACTAGACTTTAAAATGCTAATTAACCCAATTAAAAAAATGGGGCACTGAACTGAACAGAGAATTCTCAACAGAAGAAGTTCAAATGTCCAAAAGACACTTAAGGTCATGCTCAAACTCATTAGCGATCAGGGAAATGCAAAACAAAACAACTTTGAGATATAATCTTACACCTGTCAGAATGGCTAAAATCAAAAACATGAATGATAGCCTTTGCTGGAGAGGTTGTGGAGGAAGGGGTACCCTCATTCATTGCTGGTGGGAATGCAAACTTGTGCAACCACTTTTGAAGCAGTGTGGCGGTTTCTCAGCAAATTTGGGATCAACCTACCCCTGGACCCAGGAATGCCACTCTTGGGCATATACTCAAGATATGCCCGATCATATGACAAGGGCATTTGCTCAACTATGTTCATAGCAGCATTGTTTGTAATAGCCAGAACCTGGAAACAACCTAGATGTCCTTTAAAGGAAGAATGGTTGATGAAAGTGTGAAATATATACACATTAGAGTACTATGTTGCATTAAAAAACAATGACTTCTCAAATTTTGCATGCAAATGGTTGGAAATAGAAAACACTATCCTGAGTGAGGTAACCCAGACCCAAAAAGATGAACATGGGATGTACTCACTCATAATTGTTTTCTAGCCATAAATTAAGGTCACAGAGTCTATAATTTGTGATCCTAAAGAAGCTAAATAAATAGGTGAACCCAAAGAAAAGCATATAGTTATCCCCCTGGCTATGGGAAGTAGACAATATTGCCTGGGAGAAAATTGGGATCTTGGGGGTGGGGTGGGATGGGGGTAAGGGGTGATAGGGAGAGAAAAGTGAGAAGGGGAGGATGGGGGAACTTGGGGAAACAGGATGATTGGGATAAAGAAACGTTGGATAGGGAAGCAGGGAAGCACAAATCTTAGTTATGGGAGCCACCTTAGGGTTGGCAAGAGACTTGAACCTAGAGTGGCTCCCAGGAGCCCAAGGCGATGTTCCCAGTTAGTTCCTTGGGCCGCTGAGGAAAGGCAACCTGAATTGACCCTGTCCTATAGCAATACTGACAAATATCTTGCATATCACCTTAGAACCTTCATCTGGTGATGGATGGTGATAGTTACAGTGACCCACACTGGAGAACCGGACTGAGCTCCCAAGGTTCCAATGAGAAGCAGAAGGAGGGAGAACATGAGCAACGAAGTCAGGACCACAAAGGGTGCAGCCACCCACTGAGACAGTGAGGCTGATCTACTGGGAGCTCACCAAGGCCAGCTGGACTGTGACTGAAAAAGCATGGTTTAAAACCGGACTATCTGAACATTGCACACAATGAGGGCTGATGAGAAGCCAAGGACAATGGCATGGGATTTTGATCCTATGCAATGTGCTGGCTTTGTGAGCCTAGCCAATTTGGATGTTTACCTTCCTAGTCCAGGATGGAGTGGGGAGGACCTTGGACTTTCCACAGGGCAGGAAATCCTGACTGCTCTTGGTACTGGAGAGGGATAGGTAGAGGAGTGGGGGGAGGGGAAGAAGGGTGGGAGGGGGGAGGGAAATGGGAGGCAGGGAGGAGGCAGAAACTTTTTTCATTTTCTCAACAAAAAATTTTTAAAAATTGAAAAAAAGATTCATTAGAATGGTTATATGACAGGTTCATTTAAGGCTCTCTCTCCCCAGCTGCTCAAGGAACTAGTTGGGTACATCTCTTTGGACCCCTGTCAACCCCTATAGAGTCAAGGTTCTGGCCAACCCTAAAATGGCTCCCTTAATTAAGATATATACTTCCCTGCTCCCATATCCATTTTTCCATTATCCCAACAATCCTGTTCCCCCAAGCTCTCCCCATCCTCCCCCACTCACTTGTCTCTCCCCATCTCCCCTCTCCCACATCCCACCCCACCTGCAAGTTCTCAATTTTTGCCCAGCAATCTTGTCTACTTCCAATATCGAGGAGGATAACGGTATGTATTACTTTTGGTTCACCTTCTTATTTAGCTTCTCTAGATTCACAAATTATAGGCTCAGTGTCTTAAACCAATTATGAGTGAGCACATCCCATGTTCATCTTTTTGGGTCTGTGTTACCTAACTAAGGATAGTGTTTTTTATTTTCATCCATTTGCCTGCAAATTTCAAGAGGTCATTGTTTTCTACAATTGAGTAGTACTCTAATATGTATATATTCCACACTTTCTTCATCCATTCTTCCGTGAAAGGGCATCTAGGTTGTTTCTAGGTTCTGGCTATTACAAATAATGCTGCTATGAACATAGTTCAACAAATGCTTTTGTCATATGATAGGGCATCTCTTGCGTATATTCCCAAGAATATTGCTGGGTCATGGGGTAGGTTGATCCCAAATTTCCTGAGATATCACCACACTGATTTCCAAAGTAGTTGCACAAGATTGCATCCCACCAGCAATGGATGAGGGTACCCATTACTCGACATCCTTACAGCAAATGCTATTGTTGGTGTTTTTGATTCTAGCCATTCTGACAGGTGGAAGATGGTATTTCAAAGTAGTTTTGATTTGCATTTTCCTAATTGCTAAGGAGGTTGAGCATGACCTTAAGTGACTTTTAGCCATTTGAACTTCTTCTGTTGAAAATTCTCTGTTTTTTCAGTGACCCAATTTTTAATTGCATTAATTAGCATTTTAGTGTCTAGTTTCTTGAGTTCTTTATATATTTTGGAGATCAGATCTTTGTCTGTTGCAGGGTGGTGAAGATCTCCCAGTCAGTTGGTTGCCTTTTTGTCTTAGTGACAGTGCCCTTTTCTTTACAGAAGCTTCTCAGTTTCAGGAGGTCCCATTTATTCAATGTTGCCCTTAATGTCTGTGCTGCTGGGGTTGCATGTAGGAAGTGGTCTTCTGTGCCCATGTGTTGAAGAATACTTTCTAATTTCTCTTCTATCAGGTTCAGTGTGTTTAGACTGATATTGGGGTCTTTGATCCATTTCGACTTGAGTTTTGTGCATGGTGATAGATATGGATCTATTTTCATTCTTCTATGGGTTGACAACCAGTTCTGCATGCACCATTGCTTGAAGAACATTGTTGAAGATGCTCTCTTTCTTCCATTGTATACTTTAGCTCCTTTATCAAAAATCAGGTGTTCATAGGTTTGTAAGTTAAAATCCAGGTCTTCTACTCTATTCCATTGATCGACTTCTCTGTTTTTATGCCAATACCAAGCTGTTTTCAATACCGTAGCTCTGTAATAGAGTTTGAAGTCAAGGATGGTAATGCCTCCAGAAGTTCCTTTATTGTATAAGATTGTTTTGGCTATCCTGGGTTTTTTGTTTTTCCATATAAAGTTGATTATTGTTCTCTCAATGTCTGTGAAGAACTTTGATGTGATTTTTATGGGTATTGCATTGAATCGATAGATTGCTTTTGGTAGAATTGCCATTTTTACTATGTTGATCCTCAAAATCCATGAGCAAGGGAGAGCCTTCCATTTTCTGGTATCCTCTTCAATTTCTTTCTTCAAAGACTTAAAGTTCTTGTCAAATAGATCTTTTACTTCCTTTGTCAGAGTTACTGCAATATATGTTATGGTATTTGTGGCTATCATGAAAGGTGATACTTCTCTGAATTCCCTCTCTGCATCCTTATCCTTAGTGTAGAGAAGGACAACTGATTTTTTGGAGTTGATCATGTATTCTGCCACATCACTAAAGGTGTTTATCTTTGGTAGAGTTTTGGGGGTCTCTCATGTACACTATCATATCATCTGCAAATAATGAGATTTTAACTTCTTCCTTTCCAATTCTAATCCCATTGATCTCCTTATGTTGTCTTATTGCTATTGCTAGAACTTCAAGCTCTATATTGAAGATGTAAGGAGGGAGTGGACAACCTCATCATATTCCTGATTTTAATGGGATGGCTTTGAGTATCTCTCCATTTAATTTGATGATGGCTGTTGGCTAGCTCTAAATAGGTTTTATTATATTAAGATATGACCCTTGTAAACCTAGTCTCGCCAAGACTTTTATCATAATGGGATGTTGAATTTTGTCAAAGGATTTTTCAGCATCTAATGAAATTATCATATGGATTTGTCTTTCAGTTTATTTATATAATGGATAACATTGAGGCATTTTCATATGTTGAACCATCCCTGCATCTCTAGGATGAAGCCTACTTGATCATAATGGATATTTTTTCTAATGTGTTCTTGGATTCAGTTTACCAGTATTTTGTCGAGAATTTTTGCATCAATGTTCATGAGTGAGATTGGCCTGTAATTCTCTTTTTTTGGTTGGGTCTTTGTGAGGTTTTGGTATCAGGGTAACTGTAGATTCATAAAAGGAATTTGGCAATGCCTCTTCTCTTTCTATATTGTGAAATACATTAAAGAGTATACGTATTAGCTCTTCTTGGAAGTTCTGGTACAACTCTGCATTGAAACCATCTGGTCCTGGGCTTTTTTTGGAAGTGAGGTTTTTGATAACAGCTTCTAATTCTTCTTGAATGACGGGTCTATTTAGATTGTTTACAGGCTCCGGTTTAACTTTGGTATATGGTAGTTATCAAAAAGATGTTCATTTCTTTTTTCATTTTCCAGTTTTGTGGGATATAGGCTTTTGTAGTAAGATCTAAGGATTCTCTGAATATCCTCTGTGTCTGTAGTTATGTCCCCCTTTTCATTTCTGATCTTATTAATTTGCAGATTCTCTCTCTGCCGTTTATTAGTTTGGATAAGAGTTTGTCGATATTGTTGTTCTTCTCCAAGAACCAACTTTTTGTTCCATTAATTCTTGGGATTGTTTTCTGTGATTCTATTTTGTTGATTTCATCCCTTAGTTTGATTATTTCCAGCCTTCTACTACTCCTGGTGAGTCTGCTTCTTTTTTTTCTAGAGCTTTCAGGTGTGCTGTTAATTCTCCAATGTGCTCTCTCCATTTTCTTTAAGTGGGCACTTAGTGCTATGAATTTTCCTCTTAGAAATGCTTTCATTGTGTTCCATATGTTTGAATATGTTGTCTCTTTATTTTCATTAAATTCAAGGAAGACTTTAATTTCTTTCTCTATATCTTCCTTAACCCAGGTGTGGTTCAGCAGTTGACTCCCCAGTTTCCCTGAGTTTGTCAGCTTTCTGGGGGTAGCCTCATTGTTGAATTCTAATTTTAATCCATGGAGATCCGATAAAACACATGTGGTCATAAAGTTTTTTTTTGTATCTGTGGAGGTTTGCTTTGTTACCGAGTATGTCATCAATTTTCGAGAAGGTTTGATGATCTCCAGAGAAGAAGGTATATTTTTTCTATTTGGGTAGAATGATCAATAGATGTCTGTTAAGTCCATTTGCTTCATTACCTCCATTAATTCTCTTATTTCTCTCTTAGGTTTCTGTCTAATTGACCTGTCCATTGGTGAGAGTGGGGTGTTGAAATCTCCTACTATTAGTTTGTCAGGTTTGATGACTGCCTTGAGTTCTAATAATGTTTCTTTTACAAAAGTGGTTGCTTTGATATTAGGGGCATAGATATTCAGGATTGAGACTTCATCTTGATGAATTGTTCCTCTTATGAGTATACAATAACCATCTCGATCTCTTCTGATTGATTTTAGTTTGAAGTCAGATTTCTTAGAAATTAATATGGCTGCACTCACTTATTTCTTAGGTCCATTTGTTTGAAAAACCTCTTCCCAGCCTTTACTCTGAGTAAATGTCTATCTTTGTTGTTGAGGTGTGTTTCTTGTAAACAGCAGAATGTTGGATCCTGTTTCCATATCCAATCTCTTAGCCTGTGCCTTTTTATTGGTGAATTGATTCAATTGATATTAAGTGATATTAATGACCAGTGGTTGTTGACTCTGGTTGTTATTATTTTTTTCAGTAGTAGAGTTTGTGTGTTTCCCTTCTTCGAGTTATGCTGGTGAAGGGTCACTAGTTGTCTTAGTTATTATACGCAGGGTTGACAATGTTTGATTCCTTGTGTTGTGATTTTCCTTCTATTACTTTCTGTAAGGCTGGGTTTGTGGCTATGTATTGTTTAAATTTGTTCTTTTCCTGGAAAATTCGTTTTCTCCATTGATAGTGAATGATAGATTGGCTGGGTATAGTAGTCTGGGCATGCATCCATGGTCTCTTATTTTCTGCAGTACATCTATCCAGGACCTTCTGGCTTTCATGATTTCCTTAGAGATGACTGGTGTAAGTCTGATTGGTTTACCTTTATAAGTAACTCCACCTTTTTCCTTTGCAGCTCTTAATATTCTTTCTTTAATCTGTATGTTTTGTGGTTTGATTATTATTTGACGAGGGGATTTTTTTTAAATCCAGTCTATTTGGTGTTCTGTATGCTTCTTTTTTTATTGAGAAAAGGAGAAAAAAAAACAAGTTTCCACCTCCTCCCAGCCTACCATTTCCCTCCCCTCCTCCCCCCCCTACGCCCCCTCCTCCCACCATTCTCCCCCTCCCCCCACTACTTTCCCCCTCCCTCTCCAGTCCAAAGAGCAGTCAGGGTTTTCTGCCCTGTGGTAAGACCTAGGACCTCCCACCTCCGTCCATATCTAGGAAGGTGAACATACAAACTGGCTGGGCTCCCACAAAGCCATCACATTACTTAGGATCAAACCCCCGTGCCATTGTCCTTTGCGTCTCATCAGCCCTCATAGTTCGCCGGTTCAGAGAGTCCAGTTTTATCCCATGCTTTTTCAGTCACAGTCCAGCTGGACTTGGTGAGCTCTCAATAGATCAGCTCCACTGTCTCAGTGGGTGGGTGCATTCCTCGTGGTCCCGACTTTTTTGCTCATGTTCTCCCTCCTTCTGCTCCTCATTGGGACCTTGGGAGCTCAGTCCAGTGCTCCAGTGTGGGTCTCTGTCTGTATCTCCATCCATCACCAGATGAAGGTTCTATGATGATATGCAAGATATTCGTCGGTATTGCTCAAGGATAGGGTCATTTCAGGTTCCCTATTCTCAGCTGCCCAAGGAACTAACTGGGGACCTCAGCTTGGGCCTGTGGGAGCCCTTCTAGGGTCAGGTCTCTTGCCAACCCTAAAGTGGTTCCCTTAACTAAGAATTGTGGTTCCGTGCTCTCCTGTCCATCCTTCTTTATCCCAATCCTCCTGCTTTCCCAAGGCCCGACCTCCACCCCTTCTAACTTTTCTCTCACCATCTCCCCTTACCCCCAACCCACCCCACCCCAAGGTCCCAATTTTCACCCTGGCAATTTTGTCTACTTCCCTTAGCCAAGAGGATAACTATATGTTTTTCCTTGGGTTCCCCTTCTTACTTAGCTTCTTTAGATTCACCTATTGTAGACTCCGTGACCCTTATTTATGGCTAGAAACCAATTATGAGTGAGTACATCCCATGTTCATCTTTTTGGGTCTGGGATACCTCACTCAGGATAGTGTTTTCTATTTCCATCCATTTGCATGCAAAATTCGAGAAGCCATTGTTTTTTACCGCTGAGTAGTACTCTAATGTGTAGATATTCCATACTTTCTTCATCCATTCTTCGATTGAAGGGCATCTAGGTTGTTTCCAGGTTCTGGCTATTACAAATAATACTGCTATGAACATAGTTGAACAAATGCTTTTGTCATATGATAGGGCATTTCTTGGGTATATTCCCAAGAGTGGTATTGCTGGGTCCAGGGGTAGGTTGATCCCGAATTTCCTAAGAAACCGAAACACTGACTTCCATAGTGGGTGCACAAGATTGCATTCCCACCAGCAATGGATGAGGGTACCCCTTCCTCCACAACCTCTCCAGCAAAGGTTATCGTTGGTGTTTTTGACTTTAGCCATTCTCACAGGTGTAAGATGATATCTCAAAGTTGTTTTGATTTGCATTTCCCTGATCGCTAAGGAAGTTGAGCATGACCTTAAGTGTCTTTTTGCCATTTGAACTTCTTCTGTTGAGAATTCTCTGTTCAGATCAGTGCCCCATTTTTTAATTGGGTTAATTAGCATTTTAAAGTCTAGTTTCTTGAGTTCTCTATATATTTTGGAGATCAGACCTTTGTCTGTTGCGGGGTTGGTGAAGATCTTCTCCCAGTCAGTAGGTTGCCTTTATGTCTTAGTGATGGTGTCCTTTGCTTTGCAGAAGCTTCTCAGTTTTAGTAGGTCCCATTTATTCAATGTTGCTCTTAATATCTGTGCTTCTGGGGTTATACATATGAAGCGATCTCCTGTGCCCCTCTGTTGTAGGGTATTTCCCACTTTCTCTTCTATCAGGTTCAGTGTGTTCGGGCTGATATGGAGGTCTTTAATCCATTTGGACTTGAGTTTTGTGCACGGTGAAAGATGTGGGTCTATATTCATTCTTCTACAGGTTGACATCCAGTTGTGCCAGCACCATTTGTTGAAGATGCTTTCTTTCTTCCATTGTATACCTTTAGCTCCTTTATCAAAAATGAGGTGTTCATAGGTTGGTGGGTTAAAATCCGGGTCTTCTATAAGTCCATTGGTCGACTTCTCTGTTTTTATGCCAGTACCACACTGTTTTCATTACTGTAGCTCTGTAATAGAGTTTGAAGTCAGGGATGGTAATGCCTCCAGAAGATCCTTTATTGTATAGGATTGTTTTGGCTATCCTGGGTTATTTGTTTTTCCATATAAAGTTGATTATTGTCCTCTCCAGATCTGTGAAGAATTTTGATGGGATCTTATGGGGATTGCATTGAATCTATAAATTGCCTTAGGTAGAATTGCCATTTTTACTATGTTGATCCTCCCAATCCAAGAGCAAGGTAGATCCATCCATTTTTTGGTATCCTCTTCAATTTCTTTCTTCCATGCCTTAAAGTTCTTGTCAAATAGATCTTTCACTTCCTTGGTTAGATTTACCCCAAGATATTTAATGCTGTTTCTGGCTATCGTGAAAGGTGAAGCTTCTCTGATTTCCCTCTCTGCTTCCATATCCTTTGTGTATAAGAGGGCGACTGATTTTTTGGAGTTGATCTTGTATCCTGCCACATTACTAAAGCTGTTTATCAGCTGTAAAAGTTCTTTGGTGGAGTTTTGGGTGTCGCTTAAGTACACTATCATATCATCTGCGAATAACGAAAGTTTCACTTCTTCCTTTCCAATTCGAATCCCCTTGATCCCATTATGTTGTCTTATTACTATTGCTAGAACTACAAGTACTATATTGAAGAGGTATGGAGAGAGTGGACATCCTTGTCGTGTTCCTGAGTTAAGTGGGATGACTTTGAGTTTCTCTCCATTTAATTTGATGTTAGCTGTCGGCTTGCTGTATATAGCTTTTATTATATTTAGGTATGACCCTTGTATCCCTAATCTCGGCAAGACTTTTAACGTAAATGGATGTTGAATTTTGTCGAATGCTTTTTCAGCATCTAATGAGATGATCATATGTTTATTTTCCTTCAGTTTATTTATATGCTGGATTACATTTATTGATTTTCGTATGTTGAACCAGCCCTGCATCTCAGGAATGAAGCCTACTTGATCATAATGGATAATTTTCCTATGTGTTCTTGGATTCGGTTTGCCAGTATTTTGTTGAGGATTTTTGCGTCGATGTTCATGAGTGAGATTGGCCTGTAATTCTCTTTCCTGGTTGAGTCTTTGTGTGGTTTTGGTATCAGAGTAACTGTAGCTTCATAAAAGGAATTAGGTAATGACCCTTCTGTTACTATGCTGTGGATTACATTAAGCAGTATGGGTATTAGCTCTTCTTGGAAGTTCTGGTAGAATTCCGCATTGAAACCATCTGGTCCTGGGCTTTTTTTGGTAGGGAGGTTTTTGATAACAGCTTCTAATTCTTCGCGACCAACAGGTCTGTTTAGATTGTTCACCTGGTCCTGGTGTAACTTTGGTATATGGTATTTATCTAAAAAAGTGTCCATTTCTTTTACATTTTCCAGTTTTGTGTTATACAGGCTTTTGTAATATGATTTGATGACTCTCTGAATTTCCTCTGTGTCTGTGGTTATGTCCCCCTTTTCATTTCTGATCTTATTAATTTGCGTATTCTCTCTCTGCCGTTTGATTAGTTTGGATAGGGGTTTATCAATTTTGTTGATTTTCTCCAGGAACCAGATTTTTGTTTCATTGTTTCTTTGGATTGTTTTCTGTGTTTCTATTTTGTTGATTTCAGCCCTCAGTTTGATTATTTCCAATCTTCTTCTCCTCCTAGGTGAGTCTGCTTCATTTTTTTCTAGAGCTTTCAGGTGGGCTGTTAAGTCTTCAATATGTGCTTTCTCTGTTTTCTTTAAGTGGGCACTTAGTGCGATGAACTTTCCTCTTAGCACTGCTTTCATAGTGTCCCATAAGTTCGAGTATGTTGTTTCTTTATTTTCATTGAATTCAAGGAAGACTTTAATTTCTTTCTTTATTTCTTCCTTAATCCAGGTATGGTTCAGTAGTTGACTGTTCAGTTTCCATGAGTTTGTAGGCTTTCTGGGGGTAGCATTGTTGTTGAATTCTAACTTTAATCCATGGTGATCTGATAAGACACAGGTGGTTACTAATATTTTTTTGTAACTGTGTAAGTTAGCTTTGTTACCGAGTATGTGGTCAATTTTCGAGAAGGTTCCATGAGCTGCAGATAAGAAGGTATATTCTTTCCTCTTCGGGTGGAATAATCTATAGATGTCTGTTAAGTCCATTTGCTTCATTACCTCCATTAATTCTCTAATTTCTCTGTTAGGTTTCTGTTTGATTGACCTGTCCATTGGTGAGAGAGGAGTGTTGAAGTCTCCTACTATTAGTGTGTGTGGTTTGATGGCTGCCTTGAATTTTAGTAATGTTTCTTTTACATACGTGTGTGCTTTTATATTCAGGGCATAGATATTCAGGATTGAGACTTCATCCTGATGAATTGTTCCTGTTATGAGTATAAAATGTCCCTCTCCATCTCTTCTGATTGATTTAAGTTTGAAGTCAACTTTGTTAGAAATTAGTATGGCCACACCTGCTTGTTTCTTAGGACCATTTGCTTGATAAGCCTTTTCCCAGCCCTTTACTCTGAGTAGGTGCCTGTCTTTGTGGTTGAGGTGTGTTTCTTGTAGACAGCAGAACGTTGGATCCTGTTTTCGTATCCAATCTCTTAGCCTGTGCCTTTTTATAGGTTAGTTGAGCCCATTGACATTAAGTGATATTAATGACCAGTGGTTGTTAACTCCGGTCACTTTTTTAGTAGTAGGGTTTGTGTGTTTCCCTTCTTTGATTTGTGTTTGTGAAGGCTCTCTAGATGTCTGAGTTATTGTATTCATTGTTGGACTCCTTGGTTAGTGATTTTCCTTCTATTACTTTCTGTAAGGCTGGATTTGTGGCTGCGTATTGTTTGAATTTGTTTTTATCCTGGAAAATTTTGTTTTCTCCATTTATAGTGAACGAAAGCTTGGCTGGATATAGTAGTCTGGGCTTGCATCCTTGATCTCTTAGTTTTTGCAGTACATCTATCCAGGACCTCTGGCTTTCATGGTTTCCATAGAGAAGTCAGGTGTAAGTCTGATAGGTTTACCTTTATAAGTAACTTGGCCTTTTTCCTTTGCGGCTCTTAATATTCTTTCTTTATTCTGTGTATTTTGTGTTTTGATTATTATATGGCGAGGGGATGTTTTTTTTGATCCAGCCTATTTGGTGTTCCGTATGCTTCTTGAACCTTCATAGGTACCTCTTTCTTCAGGTTGGGAAAGTTTTCTTCTATAATTTTATTAAGTATATTTTCTGTACCGTTGAGCTGCACTTCTTCTCCTTCTTCTACTCCAATTATTCTTAGGTTTGGTCTTTTTATTGTGTCCCAAATTTCCTGAATGTTTTGTGATGAGAATTTGTTGGTTTTGCTGTTTTCTTTGATCAGTGTGTTTATTTTTTCTATGGTATCTTCAGTGTCTGATATTCTCTCTTCTATCTCTTGTAATCTGTTGTTAGTACTTGTTTCTGTCATTCCTGTTCGTTTACCCAGATTTTCCATCTCCATTCTTCCCTCGGTTTGTGCTTTCTTCATTGCTTCCATTTCATTCTTCATGTCTTGAACCGCTTCCCTAACCTGTTTGATTGTTTTTTCTTGTTTCTCTTGGTTTTCTTGCGTGTCTTTGAGCGATTTATTCATTTCCTCTACCTTTTTGTTTGTAATCTCTAATTGTTTATGGCAGTTTTTCACCTCCTGTTTAAGGTCCTCTATTATTTTCATATAGTTCACTTTTGAGTCGATTTCTTCTATTTCTTCAGGGGTAGGGTGTACAATTCTTCTTATTTCGGGATCCCTGGTTTCTGGTGGTGTCATGTTGCCTTTCAGATTGTTGGAGGAATTCTTGTGTTGGCGCCTTCCCATCTCTTCCTTCAAATGGAGCCAGGAGAGGCCTGGTCTCTTGGTCCAGACTTTGCTGTGATTGACTCTCAGGGTATATCTCTTCAGTGTAGAAGCAGGGACCATTCCGGTCCAGATGGGATTCCTCCGCAACAGTCCTGATGGGATTCCTCAGCAACTAAACAGGGCCGCTGGTAGCCCAATGATCCAGGGCCAACAGGATGAATGGAGCATGTGGGGGGTGGGTATCCAGGAGCGCGCAGGAAGCCTGGCGCCGGAACTGGAGATGCCTGGCTCCCTTACAGGGGACCCTGAGGCCTGCCTGGCTGGCAGGCACTCACCGCTCTGGGTGGGTCGCCTTAGTTTAGGAGCTTAAGACTGTAGTTGAGCACTGGTCCTAGCATACAGCGGGGCAGGGTTGGGGAGGGGTGCTGGGGGTGCTGGGTCGTGCGAAAGAAAGACAGCCCTGCAGAAGGAGCTGGGGGAGGGGGTTTGTGCTCTCTTCCGGGACAGTCCGCCCCTGGGTATCACACACTCACCCATCCTGATGGGATTCCTCAGCAACTAAACAGGGCCGCCGGTAGCCCAATGATCCAGGGCCAACAGGATGAATGGAGCAGATGGGGGGGTGGTATCCAGGAGCGTGCAGGAAGCCTGGTGCCGGAGCTGAAGGTGCCCGACTTCCTTACAGGGGACCCTGAGGCCTGCCCGGCTGGCAGGCACTCACCGCTCTGGGTGGGTCACCTTAGTTTAGCTATTGTTTGTGTATTTATATATAGTTACCATACTGCAATGTATATTTGTACATTGTTTATATTTGGAGGTCATTGTCCTCATTTGTTTCACTGTCATTCATTGTCTTAGTCTTTAAGTTACATAGATATTGAGAATTATATAGATTAATAGTCATCTAAGTTTGTCGTTTATATTAAAGACTAATTAGGTTCTTTAGCTATATAGAGATTATACTCAGTATAGATAGATAATCTTCAACTTCTTCAAAGAGCTGTAGAATACGGCCTTTAATCTAACTCAGAGTTTTGTGATAGTGAGACACAATTGCTTCTGGCAACACCACTTTATTCCTGAGAGAATGTTGAGCATCAAAGACACTCCACCTGGAGCCTTTCTTTTTGGCAGAACTGGTGTTAGGACAAAGAAATGCCCATACCTCAACCACTGAGAGAGATACAGAGCATGCATCAATGGATAAAACAGGACTGTCATATCCTGCCCAGACAGGGTAAGATAGTTTTGAAAAGTTGCTTGCCTTTGAAAATGGTATGTCAGTTATGTTAGGCCTTAGCCAAAGTTGGTTGCTTCAACGCTGCTAATGTGACTTTGGGTGATTGCCCAGGTAGCTAATTGTCTCTGTGATTTGTTGCATGTTTTGGAAGTTGTTTTACTGAACGTCCTAATTACCCAGGTAACATTATTTCCCTTCTCAGATCTTCGATGGGTTTGAAGACTATATAAATGTAGTTACTTTTCTCTCATGACTTGGCCAAGTTATTTGTTATACAAGACCTAATCTAGTTAGAATAGGATATTTGTACTTATTGTATATAATTTCATAGTAGGTTTAGAACTCTCTTACTTAAACAAAAGGGGGAGGTGTTGCGGGAGGTCCTTCCACTCCTCCAGCCTATAGCCATTGGGGCGTTGTCTCTCTCCCTTTAAAAAAGCGGCCGCTTCCCTCTCCTCTCTCTCTTCATTTCCAGCTCCGCCAGCGACTAGACTCCCTTCCTGGTTGCTCAGAGGGCTGTTGTCTGGGACGGTGATCTGTAAGTTTTTTCCCCTTTCAATAAATACCACCCTATTAATCATAATTTCAAACTGGTGTGGCATTGTTTGTGACTTACTCCTTCACCCCACAACCACCCATGCCTGTCCTCCCAACTTTTGCCCAGTAATCATGTCTACTTCCAATATCCAGGAAGAATAATATGTGTTTTTCTTTGGGTTACCTTCTTATTTAGCTTCCCTAGGATCATGAATTATAGGCCCAATGTCCTTTGTTAATGGCTAGACTCCACTTATGAGTGAGTACATACCCATATTCCTCATTTTTGGCTCTGGGTTATCTCACTGAGTAAAGTATTTTTTATTTCTTTATATTTGCATGCATCATTCAAGATATTATTGTCTTTTGCTGCTGAGTAGAACTCTAAAATCTAAATGTGCCACACCTTCTTTATCCATTCTTCAATTGAGGGGCACTTTGGTTGTTTCCAGGTTCTGGCTATTAAAAATCGTGCTGCTATGAACATTGTTTAATAAGTGCTTTTGTAGTATGATTGGGCTTCTCTTGGTTATATTCCCAAGAGTGAAATTGCTGGATCCTGAGATAGATTAACTCCCAGTTTCCTGAGAAACTGCCACACTGACTTCCAAAGTGGTTGCACAAGTTTACATTCCCACCAGCATTGGATGAGTGATCCCCTTACTTCACATCTTCTCCAGCATAGGCTATCATTGGTGTTTTTTATTTTTGCTATTCTGAGAGGTGTATGATTGTATCTCAGAGTTGTTTTGATTTGCATTTCCCTAATTTCTAAGGAAGTTAAACATGACCTTAAGTATCTTTTGGCCATCTGAGTTTCTTCTGTTGAGAATTCTCTGTTCAGTTCAGTATACCATTTTTTAATTGGGTTAATTAGAATTTTAATATCTGGTTTCTTGAGTTGTTAATATATTTTGGAGATTAGACCTTTGTCTGATGAGAGGTTGGTGAAGATCTTCTCCCATTCAGTTGGTTGCCTTTTTGTCTTAATGACAGTGCCCTTTGCATTACAGAAGCTTCTCAGTTTTAGGAGGTCCCATTTATTCATTCTTGCTCTTATTGTCTGTGCTACTGGAGTTATATGTAGGAAATGGTCTCCTGTGCCCATGTGTTGTGAATTACTCCCCACTTTCTCTTCTATCAGGTTCAGTGTGGTCAGATTTATATCGAGGTCTTTAATTCACTTGAACTTGAGTTTTGTGCATGGTGATAGATATGGATCTATTTTCATTCTTCTACAGGTTGACATCATTATGCCAGCATCATTTGTCAAATATGGTTTCTTTCTTCTACTTTATAATTTTAGCTCCTTTGTCAAAAATCAGGTGTCCATAGGTTTGTAGATTAATATCCGGATCTCTGATTTGATTCCAGTGGTCGACATCTTTGTTTTGTGCCAAGCTGTTTTCATTACTGTAGCTCTGTATTAGAGTTTGAAGTCAGGGATGGTTATGCCTCTGGAAGGACTTTTATATAGGATTGTCTTTGCTAACCTAGGTTTTTTTTGTTTTTCCCTATGAAGTTGATTATTGTTTTCTCAAGGTCTGTGAAGAATTTTGTGGGATTTTGATTGGGATTGCATTGAATCTATAGATTGCCATTGGTAATATTGCTATTTTTATTTACTATGTGGATCCCACCAATCCAAGAGCATGAGAAATCCTTCCATTTTCTGGTATCCTCTACAATTTCTTTCTTCAAAGACTTAAAGTTCTTGTCAAATAGATCTTTCACTTCCTTGGTTAAGAGTTACCCCAAGATACTGCATGCTGTTTGTGGCTATTGTGAAAGATGATGCTTCTCTGATTTCCCTCTCCACTTCTTTGTTCTTCGTGTATAGGAGAGCAACTGAATTTTTGGAGTTGATCTTGTATCCTGCCATGTTACTAGAGGTGTTTATCAGCTGTAGCAGTACTTTGGTAGAGTTTTTGGGCTCGCTTTTCTACACTATCATATCATCTGCAAATAACGAAAGTTTGACTTTTTTCTTTCCAATTTGAATCCCTTGATCCCCTTATGTTTTCCTTATTGCTATTGCTAGAACTTCAAGTGCTGCATTGAAGAGGTATGGAGAAAGTAGACAGCCTTGTTTCATTTCTGATTTTAGTGGAATGGCTTTGAGTTTCTCTCCATTTAATGTGATGTTAGCTGTTGGCTTGCTGTATATTGCTTTTATTATATTTTGGAATAATTCTTTATACTGTATGTTTTGTGTTTTGATCCTTATATGATGAGGGGATTTTTTTTGATTCAGTCTGTTTTGTCTTCTGTTAGCTTTTTGTACCTTCTTAGCAATATCCTTCTTTAGGTTGGGAAAGTTTTCTTCTATAAGTTTCTTGAATATATTTTCTGTGCCTTTGAGCTGGAATTATTCTCCGTAGAAGAATTATTATTCTGACATTTGGTCTTTTCATGGTGTCCCAGATTTTGTGGATGTTTTGTGTTAAGAATTTGTTGTATTTGCTGGAGTTTTTGATCAATGTGTCTATTTTCTCTATAGTATCTTCAGCACCTGACATTCTTTCTTCTATCTCTTGTATTCTGTTGGTTATACTTGTCTCTGTAGTTCTTTGTCATTTACCCAAATGTTCCATATCCAGCCATCAGATTGTTTGTGCATTTTTTATTGCCTCCATTTGAGGCTTGAAGTCTTTAGCTGTTTCTTTCACCGGTTTAATTGCTTTTTCTTTTTCTTTTTTGAGGGTATCTTTGAGGGATTTATTATTTTTTCTAACTTTTGTTTGTCTTCTCTTCAATTTCTTTAAGGGAGTTTTTCATTCTCTGGTTAAGGGTCTCCATTATTTTCATAAGGTTACATTTAAAGTCTATACCTTCTACTTCCTGTTCAAGTCTTCCTGTTGCATGTTTACTGGATTTTGGTTTTATTATCTTGCTTTTCAGGATGTTGGAGAAATTTTTGCATTGGCACCTGCCAATCTCTTCCTCTCCAGTTCCCCCCAGCACTGCAGCAGGGTTTCTTGTGAGGTTCCAATTATCTTGCAGACAGAAAGGCAGCTCTCTGGATCCTCTCAGCATGAAAGCAGGGCCTCTTGCTAGGCTCCAAGCACCTCTCAGACAAAAAATGTGGGCTTTCTGGATCCTTTCAGCACAAAAGCAGGTTTCCTTGATGGTTTCCACAAGACAAAAAAGACAAAAAAGCCCAATCAGTTTATCATTAATGTATACCTCTGTATGATTTCTCTGAGACTTAATGACTGTGTGAACCAGGAAGATCAGAAAATGTAAACAGCAGAATGGCACGCATGTAGACAACTGCCTCCATCCACATAAAGCCTGACAAAGCTTGGGATGTAATTATAGACAGAAAAGAATAGAATTAAACATAGCTTCTTTGTAGTAACATTTTCTCAGATAGGCTCTGTTTGCTAGAGTCCTGAACTCTCATTTAAGAGAGGCATCCTGACTCAGCTTTAGCTATAAAACCTTGCAGCTCTTTTAAGAGGTCCAGCCATGAAACATTTATATGGTGTTGATACAAAGCTGATGATATGCTTTTTGGTTTTCAGCCATAGCAGGAAAGAAAGTCATATCATTTTAAAATACCAGCTTTCGGGGTCAACTTGCCAGTGCAAACTCTGACTCTTTCAGGCAGGAGATCTGGCTACAGAGAGTTTGAGTGTGGTTTGGGAGTAGATTGCTACATCTTGCTTTGAGACAGGGACTTTGAAATGCCATAGAGTTGTGGCAATAAACATGGCTACAGCCGGTACCTCTGCCAGGAGGCTGAAATCTCAGAAAGCTAATGAATAGGCTGGATCCAGCAGTCAAAGCCACAGCTTTTTTTTTCTTTTTTTTTAATTTATTTATTTATTAAGGATTTCTGCCTCGTCCCCACAACCGCTTTCCATTTCCCTCCCCCTCCCCCAATCAAGTCCCCCCCCCCCCTCATCTGCTCGAAGAGCAATCAGGGTTCCCTGACCTGTGGGAAGCCCAAGGACTGCCCACCTCTATCCAGGTCTCGTAAGGTGAGCATTCAAACTGCCTAGGCTCCCACAAAGCCAGTACGTGCAGTAGGATCAAAAACCCACTGCAATTGTTCTTGAATTCTCAGTATTCCTCATTGTCCGCTATGTTCAGCTAGTCCGGATTTATCCCATGCTTTTTCAGACTTGGGCCAGCTGGCCTTGGTGAGATCCCAATAGAACATCCCCATTGTCTTAGTGTGTGGGTGCACCCCTCGTGGTCCTGAGTTCCTTGCTCGTGCTCAGTCTCCTTCTGCTCCTGATTTGGACCTTGAGATTTCTGTCCAGTGCTCCAATGTGGGTCTCTGTCTCTGTCTCCTTTCATCGCCTCATGAAGGTTAATATTCCTGAGGATGCCTATGTGTTTGTCTTTGGATTCACCTTATTTAGCTTCTCTAGGAACATGAATTATAGGCTCAATGTCATTTATTCATGGCTAGAAACCAAATATGAGTGAGTACATCCCATGTTCCTCTTTTTGGGTCTGGCTTACCTCACTCAGGATAGTGTTTTCTATTTCCATCCATTTGTATGCAAAATTCAAGAAGTCCTTGTTTTTTACTGCTGAGAAATACTCTAATATGTATATATTCCATACTTTCTTCATCCATTCTTCCGTTGAAGGGCATCTAGGTTGTTTCCAGGTTCTGGCTATTACAAACAATGCTGCCATGAACATAGTTGAACATATACTTTTGTTGTATGATAGGGCCTCTCTTGGGTATATTCCCAAGAGTGGTATTGCTGGATCCAGGGGTAGGTTGATCCCGAATTTCCTGAGAAACCAAAACACTGCTTTACAGAGTGGATGCACCAGTTTGCATTCCCACCAGCAATGGGTGAGTGTAGCCCTTTCTCCACAACATCTCCAGTAAAGGCTATCATTGGTGTTTTTTATTTTAGCCATTCTGACAGGTGTAAGGTGGTATCTTAAAGTTGTCTTGATTTGCATTTCCCTGATCGCTAAGGAAGTTGAGCATGACCTTAAGTGTCTTTTGGCCATTTGAAGTTCTTCTGTTGAGAATTCTCTGTTCAGATCAGTGCCCCATTTTATAATTGGGTTGATTAGCCTTTTACGGTCTAGTTTCTTGAGTTCTTTATATATTTTGGAGATCAAACCTTTGTCAGTTGCAGGGTTGGTGAAGATCTTCTCCCAGTCAGTGGGTTGTCTTTTTGTCTTAGTGACAGTGTCCTTTGTTTACAGAAGCTTCTCAGCCTCAGGAGGTCCCATTTATTCAATGATGCCCTTAGTGTCTGTGCTGCTGGGGTTATACATAGGAAGTGGTCTCCTGTGCCCATGTGCTGTAGAGTACTTCCCACTTTCTCTTCTATCAGGTTCAGTGTGTTCGGACTGATATTGAGGTCTTTAATCCATTTGGATTTGAGTTTTGTGCATGGTGATAGATATGGATCTATTTTCATTCTTCTACAGATTGACATCCAGTTTTGCCAGCACCATTTGTTGAAGATGCTCTCTTTTTTCCATTGTACACTTTTAGCTCCTTTATCGAAGATCAGGTGTTCATAGGTTTGTGGGTTAATGTCAGGGTCTTCTATTCGATTCCATTGGTCGACTTCTCTGTTTTTATGCCAATACCAAGCTGTTTTCAATACTGTAGCTCTGTAATAGAGTTTGAAGTCAGGGATGGTAATGCCTCCAGACAATCCTTTATTGTATAAGATTGTTTTGGCTATCCTGGGTTTTTGTTTTTCCATATAAAGTTGATTATTGTCTTCTCCAGATCTGTGAAGAATTTTGATGGGATTTTGATGGGGATTGCATTGAATCTATAGATTGCTTTTGGTAGAATTGCCATTTTTACTATGTTGGTCCTCCCAATCCAAGAGCAAGGGAGGTCTTTCCATTTTCTGGTGTCTTCTTCAATTTCTTTCTTCAAAGAATTATAGTTCTTGTCAAGTAGATCTTTCACTTCCTTGGTCAGGGTTACCCCAAGGTATTTTATGCTATTTGTGGCTATCGTGAAAGGTGAAGCTTCTCTGATTTCCCTCTCTGCTTCCTTATCCATGGTGTATAGGAAGGCAACTGATTTTTTGGAGTTGATCTTGTATCCTGCCACATTACTAAAGCTGTTTATCAGCTGTAGGAGTTCTTTGGTAGAATTTTTGGGGTCGCTATGTACACTATCATATCATCTGCAAATAACGAAAGCTTAACTTCTTACTTTCCAATACGAATCCCCTTGTTCTCCTTATGTTGTCTTATTGCTATTGCTAGAATTTCAAGCACTATATTGAAGAGGAATGGAGAGAGTCGACAGCCTTGTCGTGTTCCTGATTTTAGTGGGATGGCTTTGAGTTTTTCTCCATTTAATTTAATGTTAGCTGTTGGCTTGCTGTAAATAGCTTTTATTATATTTAGGTAGGACCCATGTATCCCTATTCTCTCCAAGACCTTTATCATAAAGGGGTGTTGAATTTTGTCGAATGCTTTTTCAGCATCTAGTGAAATGATCATATGGTTTTTTTCTTTCAGTTTATTTATATGGTGGATTACATTGATAGATTTGCGTATGTTGAACCATCCCTGCATCTCTGGGATGAAGCCTACTTGATCATAATGGATAATTTTTCTTATGTGTTCTTGGATTCGGTTTGCCAGTATTTTATTGAGAATTTTTGCGTCGCTGTTCATGAGTGAGATACGTCTGTAATTCTCTTTCTTGTTTTGGTCTTTGTGTGGTTTTGGTATCAGGGTAACTGTAGCTTCATTAAAGGATTTTGGCAATGACTCTTCTGTTTCTATATTGTGAAATACATTAAGGAGTATAGGTATTAGTTCTTCTTGGAAGATCTGGTAGAATTCTGCATTGAAACCATCTGGTCCTGGGCTTTTTTTCGCAGGGAGATTTTTGATAACCATTTCTAGTTCTTCGCGAGTCACAGGTCTTTTTAGACCATTCACCTGGTCTTGCTTTAGCTTTGGTATATGGTACTTATTTTAAAAAAAAATGTCCATTTCTTTTGTATTTTCCAGTTTTGTGGCATACAGGCTTTTGTAGTAAGATCTAATGATTCTCTGAATTTCCTCTGTGTCTGTGGTTATGTCCCCCTTTTCATTTCTGATCTTATTTATTTGCGTGTTCTCTCTCTGTCATTTAATTAGTTTGGATAGGGGTTTGTCGATCTTGTTGATTTTCTCCAAGAACCAGCTTTTTGTTTCATTTATTCTTTGGACTGTTTTCTGTGTTTCTATTTTGTTGATTTCAGCCCTCAGTTTTATTATTTCCAGTCTTCTACTTCTCCTGGGCGCGTCTGCTTCTTTTTTTTTTCTAGAGCTTTCAGGTGTGTTTTTAAGTCCCCAATGTATGCATTCTCCGTTTTCTTTAAGTGGGCACTTAGTGCTATGACCTTTCCTCTTAGCACTGCTTTCATTGTGTCCCATAGGTTTGAGTATGTTGTCCCTTTATTTTCATTAAATTCAAGGAAGACTTTAATTTCTTTCTTGATTTCTTCCTTGACCCAGGTGTGGTTCAGTAGTTGACTGTTCAGTTTCCATGAGTTTGTCGGTTTTTTGGGGGCAGCGTGGTTGTTGCCTTCTAACTTTAATCCGTGATGATCTGATAAGACACAGGTGGACACTGATATATTTTTGTATCTGTGGATGTTTCCTTTGTTTCTGAGTATGTGGTCAATTTTTGAGAAGGTTCCAGGAGCTGCAGAGAAGAAGGTATATTCTTTCCTATTTGGGTGGAATGTTCTATAGATGTCTGTTAAGTCAATTTGCTTCATTACCTCCAATAATTCTCTTAATTCTCTATTAGGTTTCTGTCTGATTGACCTGTCCCTTGGAGAGAGAGGTGTGTTGAGGTCTCCTACTACTAGTGTGTGTGGTTTGATGTCTGCCTTGAGTTCTAGTAATATTTCTTTTACATATGTAGGTGCTTTTATATTGGGGGCGTATATATTCAGGATTGAGACGTCCTCCTGATGAATTGTTCCTGTTATGAGTATAAAGTGACCGTCTCGGTCTCTTCTGATTGATTTTAGTTTGAAGTCAGTTTTGTTAGAAATTAGTATGACCACACCTGCTTTTTTCTTAGGACCATTTGCTTGAAACACCTTTTCCCAACCCTTTACTCCGAGTAGGTGCCTGTCTTTGTGGTTGAGATGTGTTTCTTGCAAACAGCAGAATGTTGGATCCTGTTTTCGTATACAATCTTTTAGCCTGTGCCTTTTTATAGGTGAATTGAGCCCATTAATATTAAGTGATATTAATGACCAGTGGTTGTTTACTCCGGTTATTCTTATTGCTTTTGGTAGTAGAGATTGTGTGTCTCCCTTCTTTGAGATGTGCTCGTGAAGGGTCATTAGATGCCTGGGTTATTGTAGGCAGTGTTGGCAGTGTTGGATTCCTTGGGTTGCGATTTTCCTTCTATTACTTTCTGTAGGGCTGGATTTGTGGCTACGTATTGTTTAAATTTGTTCTTATCCTGGAATGTCTTGTTTTCTCCGTTGATAGTGAACGATAGCTTGGCTGGGTATAGTAGTTTGGGTTTGCATCCATGGTCTCTTAGCTTCTGCAGAACCTCTATCCAGGACCTTCTGGCTTTCATAGTTTCCATCGAGAAGTCAGGTGTAAGTCTGATCGGTTTACCTTTATAAGTTACTTGCCCTATTTCTTTTGCAGCTCTTAATATTCTTTCTTTAACCTGTATATTTTGTGTTTTGATTATTATATGACGAGGAGATGTTTTTCTTTGTTCCAGTCTGTTTGGTGTTCTGTATGCTTCTTGAATATTTAAATGAATATCTTTCTTTAAGTTGGGAAAGTTTTCTTCCATAATTTTGTTGAAAATATTTTATGGGCCTTTGAGCTGTGACTCTTCTCCTTCTTCTATTCCTATTATTCTTAGGTTTGGTTTTTTTATTGTGTCCCATAGTTCCTGAATGTTTTGTGTTGAGAATTTGTTGGCTTTGCTGTTTTCTTTGATCTGTTCGTTTATTTTCTCTATGGTGTCCTCAGCATCTGAGATTCTTTCTTCTAGCTCTTGTATTCTATTGATTATGCTTATTTCTGTAGACTCTGCTCATTGGCCTAGATTTTCCATATTCAGCTGGTCCTCAGTTTGTATTTTCTTCTTTGCCTTCATTTCAGTTTTCAATTCTTGAACTGTTTCCATTACCTGTTTGATGGTTTTTTCTTGGTTTCCCAGGGTATCATGTACGTATTTACTCATTTCTTCAAACTTTTTGTTATACTTCTCATCCATTTCTATAAGGGCAATTTTTACATGTTGTTTAAGGGACTCTATTATCTTCATAAAGTCGATTTTTTCCACTTCTTCTGTGTTAGGTTGTTCAAATACTTCTGTTGTAAGATCATTGGGTTCTGATGTTTTCATGTTGTTTTTCGGATTATTGGGTGAGTTCTTGCCTTGGCGCCTGCCCATCTCCTCCTCCGCCTCTGTGCGTCTGGCACCGCGGCCGCTCCACCTCTGTGCGTCTGGCCCAAAGCCACAGCTTTAATCATAGTCATATTGCCTAGCAAATTAAAGACTCACATGGTCAGAAAAAGAGAGATATACAGTAAAGAAAAGATTCAAAGACTAAGAAAACCTCTAAATGTTTTTTTGTTGTTTTTTTTGTTTTGTTTTTGTATATTTATTTATTTATTAAGGATTTCTGCCTCCTCCCTGCAACTGCTTCCCATTTCCCTCCCCCTCCCCCGATCAAGTCCCCCTCCCTTATCTGCTCAAAGAAAAATCAGGGTTCCCTGACCTGTGGGGAGGCCAAGGACCGCCCAGCACTATCCAGGTCTCTTAGCTGAGCATCCAAACTGCCTAGGCTCCCCCAAAGCCAGTACGTGCAGTAGGATCAAAAACCCACTGCCATTGTTCTTGAGTTCTCAGTATTCCTCATTGTCCGCTATGTTCAGCTAGTCCAGATTTATCCCATGCTTTTTCAGACCTCGGCCAGCTGGCCTTGGTGAGTTCCAGATAGAACATCCCCACTGTCTCAGTGTGTGGGTACACCCCTCACAATCCTGACTTCCTTGCTCGTGCTCCGTCTCCTTCTGCTCCTGACTTGGACCTTGAGATTTCTGTCCAGTGCTCCAATGTGGGTCTCTGTCTCTGTCTCTGTCTCCTTTCATCACCTGATGAAGGTTAATATTCATGAGGATGCCAATGTGTTTGTCATTGGATTCACCTTCTTATTTAGCTTCTCTAGGAACATGAATTATAAGCTCAATGTCCTTTATTTAGGGCTAGAAACCAAATATGAGTAAGTACATCCCATGTTCAGCTTTTTGGGTCTGGCTTACCTCACTCAGGATAGTGTTTTCTATTTCCATCCATTTGCATGCAAAATTCACGAAGTCCTTGTTTTTTACTGCTGAGTAATATTCTAATATGTATATATTCCATACTTTCTTCATCCATTCTTCTGTTGAAGTGCATCTAGGTTGTTTCCAGGTTCTGGCTATCACACAAAATGCTGCCATGAACATAGTTGAACATATACTTTTGTTGTATGATAGGGCCTCTCTTGGGTATATTCCCAAGAGTGGTATTGCTGGATCCAGGGGTAGGTTGATCCCGAATTTCCTGAGAAACCGAAACACTGCTTTCCAGAGTGGTAGCACAAGTTTGCATTCCCACCAGCAATGGGTGAATGTACCCCTTTCTCCACAACCTCTCCAGCAAGGGCTATCATTGGTGTTTTTTATTTAGCCATTCTGACAGGTGTAAGATGGTATCTTAAAGTTGTCTTGATTTGCAATTCCCTGATCACTAGGGAAGTTGAGCATGACCTTAAGTGTCTTTTGGCCATTTGAAGTTCTTCTGTTGAGAATTCTCTGTTCAGCTCAATGCCCCATTTTATAATTGGGTTGATTAGCCTTTTACAGTCTAGTTTCTTGATTTCTTTATATATTTTGGAGATCAGACCTTTATCAGTTGTGGGGTTGGTGAAAATCTTCTCCCAGTAAGTGGGTTGCCTTTTTGTCTTAGTGACAGTGTCCTTTGTTTACAGAAGCTTCTCAGCCTCAGGAGGTCCCATTTATTCAATGATGCCCTTAATGTCTGTGCTGCTGGTGTTATACGTAGGAAGTGGTCTCCTGTGCCCATGTGCTGTAGAGTACTTCTCAATTTCTCTTCCATCAGGTTCAGTGTGTTCGGACTGATATTGAGGTCTTTAATTCACTTGAACTTGAGTTTTGTGCATGGTGATAGATATGGATCTATTTTCATTCTTCTACAGGTTGACATCCAGTTTTGCCAGCACAATTTGTTGAAGATGCTCTCTTTCTTCCATTGTATACTTTTAGCTCCTTTATCGAAAATCAGGTGTTCATAGGTTTGTGGGTTAAAATCGGGGCATTCCATACGATTCCATTGGTCGACTTCTCTGTTTTTATGCCAATACCAAGCTGCTTCAATACTGTAGCTCTGTAATAGAGTTTGAAGTCAGGGATGGTAATGCCTCCAGAAGTTCCTTTATTGTATAAGAATGTTTTGGCTATCCTGGATTTTTTGTTTTTCCATATAAAGTTGATTATTGTCTTCTCCAGGTCTGTGAAGAATTTTGATGGGATTTTGATGGGGATTGCATTGAATCTATAGATTGCTTTTGGTAGAATTGCCATTTTTACTATGGTGATCCTCCCAATCCAAGAGCAAGGGACGTCCTTCCATTTTCTGGTGTCTTCTTCAATTTCTTTCTTCAAAGAATTATAGTTCTTGTCAAATAGATCTTTCACTTCCTTGGTTAGAGTTACCCCAAGATATTTTATGCTGTTTGTGGCTATCGTGAATGGTGAAGCTTCTCTGATTTCCCTCTCTGCTTCCATATCCTTTGTGTGTAAGAGGACGACTGATTTTTTGGAGTTGATCTTGTATCCTGCCACATTACTAAAGCTGTTTATCAGCTGTAAAAGTTCTTTGGTGGAGTTTTGGGAGTCGCTTATGTACACTATCATATCATCTGCGAATAACAAAAGTTTAACTTCTTCCTTTCCAATTCGAATCCCCTTGATCCCCTTATGTTGTCTGATTGCTGTTGCTAGAACTTCAAGCACTATATTGAAGAGTTATGGCGAGAGTGGACAGCCTTGTCGTGTTCCTGAGTTAAGTGGGATGGCTTTGAGTTTCTCTCCGTTTAATTTGATGTTAGCTGTCGGCTTGCTGTAAATAGTTTTTATTATATTTAGGTAGGACCCTTGTATCCCTATTCTCTCCAAGACCTTTGTCATAAAGGGGTGTTGAATTTTGTCAGAAGCTTTTTCAGCATCTAATGAAATGATCATATGGTTTTTTTCTTTCAGCTTATTTATATGGTGGATTACATTGATAGGTTTGTGTATGTTGAACCAGCCCTGCATCGCTGTGATGAAGCCTACATGATCATAATGGATAATTTTTCTTATGTGTTCTTGGATACGGTTTGCCAGTATTTTATTGAGAATTTTTGCGTCGCTGTTCATGAGTGAGATACGTCACTCATGAACCCTAACCCTAACCCTAACCCTAACCCTAACCCCTAACCCTAACCCTAACCCTAACCCTAACCATAACCCCTAACCCTAACCCTAACCCTAACCCTAACCCCTAACCCTAACCCCTAACCCTAATACTAACCCTAACCCTAACCCTAACACTAAACCCTAACCCTAACCCTAACCCTAACCCTAAACCCTAACCCTAACCCTAACCCTAACCCTAACCCCTACCCTAACCCTAACCCTAACCCTAACCCCGAACCCTAACCCTAACCCTAACCCCTAACCCCTAACCCTAACCCTAACCCTAACCCTAACCCTAACCCCTAACCCTAACCCTAACCCTAACCCCTAACCCTAACCCTAACCCTAACCCCTAACCCTAACCCTAACCCTAACCCTACCCCTAACCCTAACCCTAACCCTAACCCTAACCCTAACCCCTGACCCTGACCCTGACCCTGACCCTGACCCTAACCCTAACCCTAACCCTAACCCTAACCGTCACCCTAACCCTAACCGTCACCCTATATCTAACAGTGCAAATAATACTTTCAGAAAATTTTCATACTTTCTAAACCTTGCCAATTATCATATTGGTAATTTTGAGAAACTATAGTTTTGAATCATACAATTGTAGATTTCTATAACCTAAAGAATCACCTCCACTCAGATGAATGGAAATTTTCTCACAAACTCAATGAAGAATAAATAAATACCTGATTAAAATTGTTAAGTATAAAAGATAGAGCTTTGCAATGGGGAATATCATCTTCTCAGTTCTAGGAGGACTGGGCATTAAATATTATTATTTTTCTGTCGATGTTTAACTACAGTACCATTGTGCTACAATCAGTTTTTGTTTTGTTTTACTGTCATTAGTTAAATGACATCAACAGTCGCATTGAAGAACATGATCCTCAGATGCTGTTGGTTTATTCCAGAAGAGATGAGAAGCACTCTACAAATACAGAATGAAATATAATTTTGGCATTAAAAAGATGGTGATGCTCTCAATACTCCTTGAATATTTTTGTTCATGTTCTGCACAGTGTTAAAAGTTCCTTCTAATCTATCCTGAAATATATCCTAAAGACCTAAGTCCTAGTTTTGCCTGGCTTATTAGCTATGCTATTATCTTGAATTTTATTTAATAAAAGCAAAATTGTGTTAGAATTAACATAATGTTTAATTCCCAATTAAGTGTCTATAAACTAATTCTTACCAATATTAATAAAGAATATAGCTAGCAATACACTGTGAGAGAAGAAAGATGCATATTGTATATAACTAACAAACTTAATCTTATTTATATATCATTTATTTTTTTAAATAAGTTAATAATAAGCCAAGCCCTGTGATGTTTTTTTAGTGCTACATATATGTTCTAATTTTTCAAATAAGAGTTAATGCATGGGGAGAAATGTCACAGTGCTTTAAAATGCTTGCCAGGCTTTTAAATGGTGGCTTTCAATTAACTATTATTTATGGTCTAGTGGATCAAGAACTGTCTTCTATTCTTCATGTGCACATTTAAATGCAAAGATGTAATTAAAATACAGGTGAAGGGAAAGAGAGAGTCCAAAAAGATACCAGTGTTTATTTTGTATGACTTAAATTTGTTTCTTAGCAACTATGTTAGGTATCTCACAGTTGGGTGTATATCTAAGAGGATCAACTACATGCTAACTTTCCTGGGGAACCCATGATTGTACAAGGACTACACATAAGTATGTATTAAGAAAGTTATTTTATAAAATTGTAGAATTAATCAAATATCATTGGTAACTCATGGAAAAAGAAAATAAGTTGTTATTGTTTAGGGAAATACTCTTTATTAAAACAATATATTGGGAATTAAGTCAGAACTTTTTTTCTATTTTTTCTGGTATATTTGTTCAGCAGGTTTGAACACATTGATGTAATCTGTACACTACAAAATTAAAACCCTTTTCACTGAAATAATCATTATGATGGAAAGTAGCAATATGGTTGGATGTTTTACAAGTCTAGAAGACTCGGAATTTTCTACCCAAGGAATGAGTGCCTGATCTAAGGGATAGCCTGTCTTTGCTGTTGAGGACAAGATCCAGGAAAAGTATGGAGCAACTATGGTAGCTAGTTGCTTGAGACTAGTGAAGCCTATTTGTCTCCATTTGCCATTTCCAAATACTGGTCTGCATATAACAGCACTTCCAGGACTCACCGACTCCTGTAAAGCAAAAGACAGATAAGTTGCTATGAAAAGGGATTATTACTCTTAGACTTCTTAAACAGTACTGGCAATGTTCATAAAGTTGGCATGTGCAATTTTGATCCAGAAAAGAATATTTCTTTCTAAAATGTTTGCAAAATCAGAAAAGACAAGCCGGGCGATGGTGGTGCACACCGTTAATCCCAGCACTCGGGAGGCAGAGGCAGGCGGATCTCTGTGAGTTCGAGACCAGCCTGGTCTACAGAGTGAGTTCCAGGACAGGCTCCAAAGCCACAGAGAAACCCTGTCTCGAAAAAAAAAAAATCAGAAAAGACAAAATATTTGAGCCTTCAATTACACTATTGTCCTTTTCAATAAAAGAAATATAAATGGATGGACTCAGAGAACATCAAAGAAAGATATATTTTTAAATATAAATATAGATCTCATATTTATACATTCTATTTTCTGATAGGTAAATAAAGCAATGTAAAGCTTATATGCTTACCAAGCTTATTTCAGGAACACCAGTTTGTGCATTGTAGCAAACCACAGAACTTCCTATGTCTGGATAGAGATAGGCACAGTTGGATGTTCCTATCACTTGTATATGTAACATTTCTGGATTTTCAAATATATATCCTAGGAAAATAGATGAAGAATAAAAGTCTCATGTATGTAAACTTTCATGAAGCAACAAAATTTGAAATAAAAGTACAACATATGTATACTCATTTTCTTTACCTTGATATACTGAAGTAACAATACCTTATTATTCATGCTTTCTAACAGAGACTACTATATACAAAAATGTATCTGTGAGAAAGTCTATAATTTGAACATGTTGACTGCATAAACTATTTTAATTACAGTTCCTCCTTAAGTGTAACATTAAAATCCAGGTATTTATTAAAAATAAAATTGATCCTCCCCTGATAAATGAAAGAATTTGTGCACTAACCTTGTTTAAGAATTTGGGGTCCAGAAAGCCAGCATTCTGAAGTGTTCAAATTATTCATTCTGCCTAAAGGTGCCATTATATGAATAGAACTCTGGCCTTCTCGAAGAAGCACCAGAGCTAGGACATTTCTTGCAACCTGACTCACTAAACGGAATCTTTCATGCAGTAAAATAGTAGCCACCTTAACAACTCTCATAGGTGTTCCAGGATGTCTAGGGCCCAGTATCACAACAGTGTCTTCAGGATTCCTATATGGTAGGTAGAAATTTATCAAAATGAATTGTATTTAAAACTTACACCTTTATAAACAATATCTCTTGATTTTGTGTTCATTTCCTTCTTTGGAGAGAGAGAGAGAGAGACAGAGAGAGACAGAGAGAGACAGAGAGAGAGAGAATCCAACAAAGGAAGTGAGGATATATATGGAATCATTCATTAAATGTATTATAATATATAAAATCTAACTAACATATTGAGATAATTTGCTGTTGTCACAGATACAAGGTATCATGAGAAAAAGATAAATGGACAATTATTCTAGAGACTAAATTTTTCAAAGAAAATTCTCAACATACTTGAGGAAATACAAAATATTGTAGGAGAAAATATTTGGCTTTAACTTACATGTTTCTCACACAGTGGGCAGCAGTAAGAACCCAGTAGCTACTAATAATGGAGCCACTGCAGATCTGATTGCCACAGCTGAAGATTATAGCTTGCCATGGCATAGCATATTGCACAGAAATATGATCTGCTAAAGCTGAATAGAAATAGAAATATAAAATAGAGGTTAAATTTGGTGTAAATGTTAGTTGGAACTATTTTTAAAGATTTTAATTTCATGTGTCTCTTCTCAAACAATGAGCATTGTAAAATTTGTTTTTGAAATGAGTTTCCTTAATCCTTAGAAAGATTTTTTTTCCTCCAAAAGGGATTATCTTCTCATATTTCCTACTTCCCTGTTTGAGAAAATATTGGACACCATTTTATTATCTTACAACTCCTATTTATATTTTATTTTATCCCTTTGTAGGAAATAAAACTGTTTAGTTTTATAGCATTCTATAAAATGAAAGAATGTGTTGGACAGACCATTAAATACAAATATTAATGGAGCCAGATTACTTAAAATTGTACTCTAAGAGCAAATATCTTAGGCAAGAAATGCATGCATGACAATACCAATATCCTTGTTTATTAGAAATTTAGTCACAGAAATTTCATTATGCCAAATTAATGGAGATTAATAGAAAATGGTGAAGATAATTTATATGTCATAAAACACCAATTGATGAAAAAACTAGAAGCATAACTATCATCTCCAGTTTGTAGTTCAATGAGTACTCTAAGAAAAGTTTTAAGTGTTATATTTCAACAAATAAATAAAATAACTTAAATTGTGTGTTTAAAATATTCAATGTAACTATGGAAGCATATTCATTTCAAATGTTATACTAGCTCTTGATTGTATGCAGCATTAGTGTATATTCTACTTTAAGCAAGTAACATTAAATTGCCATTTATGATACTGTGATATATTTCAGAAACAATGAAGGGGAAAAGATGACAACCACAAACAATTACAGAGTTGTCTGCTCAGGAACCTATGAAGTCAATATTCCCTATCAGTTCAGCCAAAGTATCTAAACTGAAAATTATTCCACTATCAAAATAAGGCATATGTACATGAACAATAATTTCTGCTAGATATTAAATTATCAAGGTATGTGCTGCTCATTACCTTTTAAACTGTAATAAAGTATTTAATTTTCTGGGTCTTAGAGTAGTCAATTATTATAATTATATAAAGTATAATCAGTTACATAAGCATTTTACAGTTACATTACAATAGCAGAACAGTGCATAAGCTATAAACAGCTCATGCCAAGACCAAAGAAATCTTGAATCTGCAGATAATAGAAAAATAATTAAATTTTCAGAGACAGAAAATTTCTTTACCTTCTTTAAATCTCTAATTTTCTCTTTCATACTGATCCCATACAAAAATACACTTTGATCTCACCTTGAGGGTATGGTAGGGAGATGAAGTGTGGATGAACAGCAGCAGATGGCAGCATAAAAGTTGAATCTTTCCTACTAGTCGAGACTGACAGGGTGTTGAAAGAAGAGGCAACCACACGTCTTTGATGAGACCAGGGTGCATGACTGGGCTGTGTAACTTTCCGGAGCCAGAAAACAAAAGGGCTAACTTGACTGAAGACATAAGGCTTTGTGCAATGTTCATCAAATTGAACTAAAATTCCCACCAGCATCCATGTGTCTTTTTGTTTTAGATGACATACCAAAGGTGCCCCAAGATCAGCCTACAAAAAAATTGAAAATAAAACATTAGTTGACAAACTGAAAGATAGTAATAGACAACGTTTACTATAAAATGATATTTCTTATGTCTTTACAGTCCATTCTTCTATTTTTCACCTTACAGCCAGATTCCCCCATAGCTTTCTTGGCCTTTACACAGAAAGTGTACTCATTCAGTTGTGGCCAAAATTTAGCACAGGTGCTGACTTGCATGATGCTGAGGTGCCTTTTTTGCAGGATACCCGGACTTCCTGATAAAAATCAGAAAGGTTTGGAGGTTATTGTGATACAAATAAATCAAAACATTTATGAAATATAAAAAAGATAAAACCTCAATTGATAATAAGAAAATTCTATGATCATATTCTATTTGCTTCATCATTACTACTTACCTCTCATGAGGGACCAGCTGGGTAACCAGCAGTCATATAGTTCTATGTATCTTTCTTGTTCTTGACTTTCTTCCAGACAAATAGGATGCACCAAAGGTTGAAAACGTATTGACTCCTTCAGGAAGATTAGGCCTGGTCCTAAAGGTCCCCGGGGACCTAAGTATGGTATAGAACGCTGGATACCTACAGTTTCACCTTGTGTAGGATCCTGAAGATCAACCAGACCCACTTGGACTAAAGCCAGAGATTCTGACCGTTTTCTGGAGGAAAATTTATCAAGAGTTTTATTATTTATTCTTTGCAATTAAAAGTAACCTAGATGTTACATTGATTATATGAAATAGCAAGTGTGTTGCTAAGATAATGTTTTCAAATCGCTTATCTTTGGTTTTAGAGATATTTCAGTTTGGTCTAGATTCTGTTCATTCTAGTCATTTATATTAGCATTAACCACATACCCTAGCCCATACAAAACAAGTACTCACAATCCTCCTCTCTCAGTTTTGATGATTTGGTTTTAGAAGATTGCAAACTTGTGCCAAGAGAATGAAACCTGGATTAGACATATAAGACTTTGCTAATCATAAACAAAGTATGGAGAGGATCTGTACACATGAACACATTTAGAATCTAAAGATGACTATTACAATGAAGCAATAAATTATTGCATTAATATTTTCAGGACTTAAAAGTGTTGTACTAATTGAAAATTAAAAATTAAATACAATGAATGTATTTGATATTTGCTTGACTGTAAAGCCAGGAAAGTCTGAAATGGAAACAATGCAAAATGGAAAAACTCTAATATCTGATTTGAAATTAGCACCTACCACCATTTTATAAGTTAAATAATATAAAATTATGATAATTTTCATAACTTATAGATATGTTTATGAGAATATTGAAGGTATCCTGATAAAATAAAGAGTAATCTTGTCAAAGCATAAGGTAAAACATAAGGGAGAATGCAATAAGCTTCATAACCAAGGTCAAAAATTGTTCTCATCTATCCATGGGGGAATGCTTTCATATGAGATAAGAAAATTGATCACAGTTAGAGTGAAGGAACAGACAAGGTTGAATAAGGGAAACATGAATACTGAAGTAACTATATTTTAAAAAAAACATACATATCAACATTCTCAAATTTACATCAATGTACGATATATCTCAATTTTTAAAGTGTCTTGTAAGACTTACATAAAATTGGCACATCGGGCAGAAGTGAGGACCCACATTTCATTAAGAATAGAACCAGCACAGAAGTGGGAGTAAGACAGCTGCATAGAAACCATCCATGGGAATTCACCTATTTCAGCTTCCCAACAGTCGGGACACTGGGGAACAAGGCCAGGACGTATACCACATTCTAGAGAATACAATAATATTGGTAGAATTAGTGTTTTCTTCTGTTAGAATATTCTTACTTTTTATATTCATGGTTAAGAAAAGAATGTCTGGACATTTGACACCTTTAACTTTGATTAAATATGAGTATATATGTGACTAAGTTATTACAAACTTCAATATATGAAAACAGAATATCTTTGTACATTCCCCAACTTATGTCAATTATGCTTATTAATTCCTCAAGTGGAATTATAACTCATTGTTATGCACTGTGTAATTTTGAAACACTATTATGCTTTCATGCCAAAATTGGTGGTTACACATCTCTTTTATTGGAATTGCTTAAAATGAGGGAAACCACACCTGATTTTTAAAATTGACCTAATTACTCAATCATATTCAGTGCAAGTGAAATCATGGTTATTAGAAAAAAAGTACACTAATTTACTAAACCACTATAATACTTTCCAACAGTTTTATCAAGGTTTGTTTTCACACTCACAGTCAATTATAGGAATGAAAGTACTCTAAGAGACTAGTGAAAGAAATCTGTGCAAATTACAATGTTGAAGACATGTTATCTTAAAATTCTGAAAGTTTTTTTTTGCTTAGTCTAGATGAAAAGACTGGCATCTAAAGTTAATAACTTCAACATGCTATAATTTGCCTGTGGTTTTATGAGAAACAACAGCTGTTTTGTAGAGCCATAGTGCTTGGAGATTACCATTCCATGTCATACTCAGGTGACATTCAGACAAGGAAACATTGAATTTTGATTGCCTAGTTGATAATGGTTCCAATGAATGCTCATTTTGTGGATCAGATTGAGGTTGCAATATCAGGGTAGGTTCTTCACTTAAAAGCATTTCTGAAAAAGCATGGGCACATACAATTTAGGATAAATAATGGTATATTCTATAATATTGAGGACCATAACCACTGAAGTAAAATATCAGAAGAGTTTGAGGGAAGGAAAATAGGATACCCCAGGCAGAAAGAAAAGATTAAAAATTCAAAACAAAGTAAAAGTGAATGAATTAAAGTTTGTGAATACAGGAAAACAGTACTGAGAGATAGGACAATATAGAAAATAAAAGGAAAATGTCTATAAAGAGACAGATAAGAGAGGCATATAAAATTTCAGGTTTTCCATGTATAGATAACTTTTTTATTTGCTATCAAAGTCTAACAGCAAGTTTTCCCCTGTAACAGTCTGCTTATAAATATAAGATTAGTGAGTTTGTTAGGTTGAGCGGAGTTGCTTTTCTTTCTGTTTTGCATAGAAGCTATCTGTGTTAGTAAATTGAAACTTACCTGAAGTTATACAGACAATAAGCACACAAGTTCATAGCAAATGCTAAATGACTGATTATGTTTCCTCCACCTATCTCAATTACAGGAAAGAAAATAATAATGATCCTGTCTCAAATGTAAAGTGTGTGCTGGATCTTAACATTTCTGTTTCAGGCTCGACACAGATTCTAAAATATATATGTTTCTCTGGGTGTGTGTGTGTGTGTGTGTGTGTGTGTGTGTGTGTTTATGGGGTGGCTTTTTTTTAATTTTTACTTATGATTTTATTTTTTTAATTTATTTATTTATTATGTATACAGTGTTCTGTCTGTTTGTATGCCTGCTGGACATGAAGAGGGCACCAGACCTCATTACAGATGGTTGTGAGCCACCATGTCATTGCTGGGAATTGAACTCAGGACCTCTGGAAGAGCAGGCAATGCTCTTAACCTCTGAGCCATCTCTCCAGCCCATGGGGTGGCTTTTGAACTAACCAAGATGACTGGTTCCATATCTGGCAGAGAGGCAGGTGGATCTCTGGGAGTTTGAGGCCAGCTCTTTGTTGACAAGAGCTAGTTCCAAAGACAGGCTCCAAAGCAACAGAGAAATCCTGCCTTGGAAATCAAAACAAGAACACAAACCAAAAAAAATAATAATAATAATAATAATAAAACATAAATTAAATGAGAGAGAGAGAGAGAGAGAGAGAGAGAGAGAGAAGAAATGTTGATTTGTCGATTTACAGACAAGAAATAAGAAAAAACAAAACCATAATACAAAACCATAATGTTACCAAGATGACAGCCTGGTTTATATAATGAGTTAAAGGTATTATACAGAGAAACCCTGCACCAAAAAAATAATAATAATAAAAGAAGAAAACAGAAAAAAAAAACAAAGGAAGAAAAAAAACAAGGAAAAAGGATGGAAGGAAGGAAGGAAGGAAGGAAGAAAAAACAGGTGTTTTCCTTTTTTTTTCTTTGTTTATCTCAGGTTATTTTATTTTAATTTTTTTTTAATTGCAGCAGCAGCAGTATATTTTGGGCAGCTGCCTAGCTGGGTAATGGTGGCAGCACATTTCTTTATTCTCAGCCCTCAGAAATCAGGAGAGGCAGAGGCAGGCAGATCGCTGTGAGTTTGAGGCCACCTTGTTCTGCAGTGTGAGTTTCAGGACGGGCAAAAGGACAGACACAGAGAAACCCTGTCTTGGGGGAAAAAAGTGTGTTTAGTGCAGGCCTTTAATTCTGGCACTAGGAAGCAGAGGTAGAGGCAGGGGCAGCTAGATCTCTGTGAGTCTGAGGCCAGCCTTGTCTACAAAGTGAGTTCCAGGGCAAACACAGGGAACCTCTATGTAGAAAAAACCACAAATAAACTAATAATAATAATAATAATCTAAGAGCTCAATTAATTGACTTCACCCACAATTCAAAAATAAATAAAAAGAGTGTGTCTGACTGATCAGTGAAAGGACTATGTGGGCCAAGGGGCTGCCACAATTATGGCTTGGTGAGAGGGAGGAACTGAGAGAGGGAGGGAGGGAGGGAGGGAGGCCTGCTTTCTTGGGGTTCTTTTTTGGTAGTTGTGTTTGTACAACCCCACACCCCACTTCTCATACTAAATACCGAGTCTGAGAAAATTAAAACAGCCCTGGAAAAATTCCCACTTGGATATCTGTTCCTGCCCTGTAAAACAAGAACCACAACAAAAATATCCATATCTAAGCAGACGAATTAAGTTGTAGCCTCACCCTTTAAAGGTTTAGCAAGGAGTTCTAGCTGTTGGGAAGGGCTGGTGACCTTGAACTTTACTAGTCTCTTAAATCTGCCCTCTCACTTTTACCAGGTGCCCTCAGGGGACAGGAGTGGAGGCCAGGGCCCTTGCTACAGGAGATTTCCTAGATCACCTACAGGCGCTTAGGATTCCTTAAGACACACGATACAGGAGACACAGAGAAAAAAAAAATTTTTTTTTTTTTTTTTTTTTTTCTGAGACCAGGATTCTCTGTAGCTTTGGCACCTGTCCTGGAACTGTAGACGACCAGGCTGGCCTCAAACTCACAGAGATCTGCCTGCCTCTGTCTGCCACAGAGAAAATTACAACAGCCATGGAATAATATGAAAAATTCTGATTTATGCCAGGCGGTGGTGGCGCACGCCTTTAATCCCAGCACTTGGGAGGCAGAGGCAGGCAGATCTCTGTGAGTTCGAGACCAGCCTGGTCTACAAGAGCTAGTTCCAGGACAGTCTCCAAAACCACAGAGAAACCCTGTCTCAAAAAACCAAAATAAATAAATAAATATAATAAAAATAAAATAAAATGTTAAAAAAAAATCTGACTTTGATATCATTTCCAGGAATACTGATGCAGTGAATTATTTGGAGCATTTTCACTTCAGACAGAAAAAAATAAAAATGTCATTTTATTGATTTCTTTTAGAGGGTCTCTTTCCCACCAGGATGGTTTGCACTTGCTGGGTTTTGAAGATGATCTCCTGATCCTTGTATTCCCAGTTCCCGAGTGCTGCCGGCAGGACAGACATGGGCTCACTATACATTCGAGTTTTTGATGCAGTACTGAGAACCTGGAGCCCAAAGGACAAGGCTTCAGCTTCCCCTGCCCCTCTGACATAAGCCAGATACATAAATGATTACCCAGATTTTATTTAAATCTCTCAGTGTGGCTTGTGTATGTGGGGGAGACAGGGAAGGTATCACATTTCAAAACATTTTCATAACTGCACTTAGCACTGCATTCTTTTCCGTTTATTTTACTTTTATTTGAGAGTGTTTCCAATTGTGTAGGACTTAGTTAAATTTCTTAAGGAATTTTTTATGATTTATTTAACTTTATTTTATGTGCAATGGTCTGAAGATGTCAGATCACCCAGAAACTACTGAATTTACAATCACTATGAGCTGCCATGCAGGTGCTGGGAATTGAACCCAATTTCTCTGGACGAGCCACGAAACTAGCTCTCCGGGCTCTTAATTTAAAAGTTTATTCATGTGTCTCTGGATGTGCCTGTGCCTGTGTTTGGTTTGTGTGTGTGTTGTGGGGGTGGGGGTGGGGGGTGGCTTTTGACCTCACCAGACAAAGGCATTCAAGAGCACTGGCTCCATATTTAGCAGAAATAGGATCTCTGGGAGTTTTAGGACAGCCTGGTCTACAAGAAAGGAGCTAGTTTTAAGAACAGTCTCCAAAGCAGCAGAGAAACCCTGTCTCATAAAGCAAAACACAAAACCAAATATACATAAATATATATATATATATATATATTTAGAGAGAGAGAGAGAGAGAGAGAGAGAGAGAGAGAGAGAGAGGACAGCTAGGGCTGTTACACAGAGAGACCATGCCTCAAGAATTAACTAATAAAAGAAGGGAAAAAAAAGCAAGAGAGCAAGAAAGCAAAAAATCAAGTAAGCAAGATGATAAAACACCTCCAAGATCAGGGAGACCAAAGCAGGCAGATCACTGTGAGTTTAAGGCTACTTTGTTCTGCACATTGAGATTCAGGTTAGGCAAAGTGACACAGAGAAACCCTGTTTTCAAAAAAAAATGTGTTTAGTGTACGCCTTTAATGCCAGCACTAGAAGGCAGAGGCAGGCGGATCTCTGTTAGTCTGAGGCCAGTCTTGTTTACAAAGTGAGTTCCAGGGCACACAAGGATACACAAGGAAACCCCGTGTTGCAAAACCACAAATAAACAAACAGATAATAACAATAAAAATATTTGAGAGTTCAAATAATTGACCTCATCCACAATAAAAAAATATAAAAATAAAAATATCAAAAGCTCTTGAATGGGGGCTGGAGAGATGGCTCAGCGGTTAAGAGCATTGCCTGCTCTTCCAAAGGTCCTGAGTTCAATTCCCAGCAACCACATGGTGGCTCACAACCATCTGTAATGGGGTCTGGTGCTCTCTTCTGGCCTTCAGACATACACAGAGAAAGAATATTGTATACATAATAAATAAATATTTATTTAAAAAAATGCATTTGAACGCATCGGCACAGGAGACCGCTTCCTAAATCTAACTCCAGTACAGAATATCGTCACTAACCCCACATCAGACAGAGGTCTGATCTCCAAAATATACAAAGAACTCAAGACATTGGTCATTTCAAGAACAAATAATCCAATTCACAAAATGGAGGTACAGACCTAAACAGAGAACTCTCAACCGAGAAATCTAAAATGGCTGAAAGACACTTAAGGAAATGTTAGTCATCAGAGATAGGTAAATCAAAACAGCTCTGAGATTCCACTTTATACCTGTAAGGATGGCCAAGATCAAAAACACTGATGACAACTTATGCTGGAGAGGATGTGGGGAAAAGGGAACACTGCTGCATTGCTGGTGGGAATGCAAGCTGGTACAGCCCCCTTTGGATGTCAGTGTGGCGATTTCTCAGAAAATTAGGAAACAACCTTCCTCAAGACCCAGCAATACCACTTTTAGGTATATATGTAAAGGATGCTCAATTGTGCCACAAGGACATGGGCTCAACTATGTTCATAGCAGCATTGTTTGTCATAGCCAGAACCTGGAAGTAGCCTAAATGCCCTCTGACTGAAGAATGGATGAGGAAAATGTGGTATACTTACACAATGGAGTACTTACTACACAGCAGAAAAGAATAATGACATCTTGAATTTTGCAGGCAAATGGATGAAGCTAGGAAACATCATTTTGAGGAAAGTAACCCAGACCCTAAAAGACAATTACCACATATACTCACTCATAAGTGATTTTTAAACATAAAGCTCACAAATCACAATCCCGGAGAACCTAGACAACAATGAGGACCCTAAGAGAGACATACATAGATCTAAAATACATGAGTAGTAGAAAAAGACAAGATCTCCTGAGAGCATGGGAACCTTGGGAGAGGGTTGAAGGGGAGACATGGAAGAGAGCAAAGAAAAATGTAGAGCTTAACAAAAATAAATATAAGAAACAAAGGCGGGTGGTGGTGGCACATTCTTTTAATCCCAGCACTTGGGAGGCAAAGGCAGGTGGATCTTTGTGAATTTGAGGCCAGCCTGGTCTACAAGGGTTAGTTCCAAAGCTACAGAGAAACCCTGTCGTGAAAAACCAAAAATAAATAAATAAATAGGCATGGATTTTTTTAAAAAAAATCAAACGCAAACTAAGTAGAAATAACTACTTTCGGTATGCCATTCAAGAATTAGGGAACCCTTTATGGGAGACACATGGGAGACACAGGCAGAAGGACATCTGTGAGTTAAAATCCAGACTCATCTACCAAGTGAGATCACAAGACTCGTGCACTGTCTTATAGGTCCTAAACTCCCATGGTCCAGTTTCTAGGACCAAGGAGACAGTTGATAATGTCTCCTTCTTCTTTCTTTCCTTCCTTTTTTTTTTTTTTGTGTGTGTGTGGGGGGGTGTGTTTGGTTAAACTTTTATATATTTTTTTTTTATTTGGGTTGGGGGCCTCTCTATAAAGCCTGGAAATTCACAGATGTGCACCACAATAACCAGGGTCAGTTTCTTGTAGATTTAGTTTAATTTCAAATTTTGTTTGTATCTCTTGGTCTGCACCAAGTGTGTCCCTGTGGGGGTGGGGGGCAGGGAAGTTGTCCTATTTTAGAACATTTTATTTTACTTTTATTTGAGACAGTCTTTCTGGTTGTGTAGAACTTATTTTAATTTCAAATTTTTAAAGAATTTTTTTATGATTTATTTAACTTTATTTTATGTGCAGTCGTGTGAAACTGGATTTACAATCACTTATGAGCTGCTGCCTTGTGGGGGTTACATCTCAGGAGCACAAGAACCCAAATCTGTGCTGTACTCCCTGTCACCAAAAGAGGTCACTAGATCCCCACCATGTGGTTTCTGGACATTCCAGAAATTCCATCTCTCCAGTTCTCATTCTTTCATTGTTCCTCCTGCATGCCTGCATCTAGTGAGAGAGTGGGCAACTTTCCTCCCTGCTTCTCTGTGTCTGTGTCTGTCACATCCTGGATAGACAGAGTGCCCGCCATCTCTGCCTGAGATAGATGTGGCTGGCAGCCCTGGGGCTGGGGGAAAGGGAGAGAGTGGGTTCCCTGGAGAGCCTTGGGCAGAGGCTCTGTGGATTCCCTGCCGGAGGCCTCACTGCCTCTGAGGAGCCCATGGGGGAGGGGGAAAGGGAAGGTCAACCAGAGAGTCCTGCCTGGCTTTTGCTTTGCTTTGTTTTTGTTTTTGTTTGTTTGTTTGTTTATTTTATTTTCAGGTACAGCTGTGACCAGGTCTGGATCCAGGACAGACTCAAAAGCTAGAGAGAAATCCTGTCTCAGAAAACAAAAATAAATAAATACATAAATAAACACATAAACAAATACATAAACTAATAAATGAATGGATAGATAGATAGCCAGACAGAGAGAGAGAGATGATAAAACACCTTCAAGATCAGGGAGACCAAGGCTGGCAGATCACTGTAAGTTTAAAGCTACCTTGTTCTGCAGATTGAGATTCAGGACAGGCAAAGTGACACAGAGAAACCCTGTTTTCAAAAAAAAAGGTGGGGGCTGGAGAGATGGCTGCGGGGGCTGGAGAGATGGCTCAGAGGTTAAGAGCATTGCCTGCTCTTCCAAAGGTCCTGAGTTCAATTCCCAGCAACCACATGGTGGCTCACAACCATCTGTAATGGGGCCTGGTGCCCTCTTCTGGTCTGCTAGCATACAAACAAACAGAATATTGTATTCATAATAAATAAATAAATAAATAAATAAATAAATATTAAAAAAAAAAAAAAAAAAAAAAAGAGTGCTGACTGCTCTTCCAGAGGACCCAGGTTCAATTCCTACCACCCACATGGCAGTCAACAGCTGTCTGTAACTCCAAGATCTGACACCCTCAGATAGACATACATGCAGGCAAAACACCAATGCCGATAAAATAAATTATTAGGAAAATAAATATATAAAAAAGGTTGTTTAGCCTTTAATCCCAGCATTAGGAGGCAGAGGCAGATGGCTCTCTGTGAGTCTGAGGCCAGTTTTGTCTACAAAGTGAGTCCCAGGGCATACGCATACAAGGGCACACAACGAAACCCTATGTTGAACAACCACAAATAAACAAACAAATAAAGAGATAATAACAATAAAAATATTTGAGAGTTCAAATAATTGACTTCATCCACAATAAAAGAATATAAAAATAAAAATATCAAACGCATTTGAACGCATCAGCACAGGAGACCGCTTCCTAAATAGAACCCCAGTAGCACAGACACTGAGAGAAACAATTAATAAGTGAGAGAGACCTCCTGAAACTGAAAAGCTTCTGTAAAGCAAAGAACACGGCCAACAAGACAAAATGACGGCCTTACAGAATGGAAAAAGATCTTCACTAACCCCACATCAGACAGAGGTCTGTCTGATCTCCAAAACATACAAAGAACACAAGACATTGGTCATCTCAAGAACAAATAATCTAACTCACAAAATGGAGTACAGACTTAAACAGAGAACTCTCAACCGAGGAATCTAAAATGGCTGAAAGACACTTAAGGAAATGTTCAACATGCTTAGTCATCAGAGAAATGCAAATCAAAACAAGTTTCTAGAAACAAGGAGACGGTTCATAATGTTTCTTTCTTCTTTTCTTCCTTCTTTTTTTTTTTTGGTTGAACTTATATATATATATATATATATATATATATACATATATATATATATATTTTTTTTTTTAATTTGGGATGGGGGCCTCTCTCCAAAACCTGGGAATTCACAGAGGTACACCTGTCTCTGTCTCTTGGATGATAGAATAAAAGATGTGCACCACAGTGACAATCCAACTAAGTTTTTAGTATCTCATTCTATTAATTTCATGTACATTTAGTTTCATTTCAAATTTTGTTTGTATCTCTTGGTCTGCACCCAAGTGTGTCCTTGGTGGGGGGGGGGGCATGGAAGGTGCCCTATTTCAGAACATTTTATTTAAGTTTTATTTGAGACAGTCTTTCCAGTTGTGTAGAACTTAGTTTTCATTTCAAATTTTTAATGACCAGGAAGGATGAAAGCATTCAAAAGGACTGGTTCCATATCTGGCAGAGAGGCAGGTGGATCTCTGGGAGTTTGAGGCCAGCCTGGTCGACGAGAGCTAGTTCCAAAGACAGGCTCCAAAGCAACAGAGAAAACCCTGCCTTGAAAATCAAAACAAAAACACAAACAAAAATAAAAAACATAAATTAAATCTGTGTGTGTGTGTGTGTGTGTGTGTGTGTGTGTGTGTGTGTGAGAGAGAGAGAGAGAGAGAGAGAGAGAGAGAGAGAGAGAGAGAGAAATGATTAAACAGGAAATAAGAAAAAAACCAAAACCATAATGTCACCAAGATTACAGCCTGGTTTATATAGTGAGTTAAAGGTATTATACAGAGAAACCCTGTACCAAAAAAATAATAAAAGAAGAAAACAGAAAAAAAAAAACAAGGAAGGAAGAAAAGAAGGAAAAAAGGAAAGAAGGAAGAAAAACTGGTGTTTTCCTTTTTTTCTTTGTTTATCTCAGGTTATTTTTTTTTTTATTGCTGCCGCAGCAGCAGTATATTTTGGGCAGCTGCCTAGCTGGGTAATGGTGGCAGCACATTTCTTTATTCTCAGTTCTCAACCCTCAGAGATCAGGAGAGGCAGAGGCAGGCAGATCGCTGTGAGTTTGAGGCTACCTTGTTCTGCAGGCAAAGCGACGACAGACACAGAGAAACTAAAAGTGTGTTTAGTACAGGCCATTTATTCGGGCACTAGGAGGCAGAGGTAGAGGCAGGGAGGGGCAGCTAGATCTCTGTGAGTCTGAGGCCAGCCTTGTCTACAAAGTGAGTTCCAGGGCAAACAAGCATACAAAGGGAATCCCTATGTGGAAAAACCACAAATAAACAAATAATAATAATGATGATGATGATAATAATCTAAGAGCTCAATTAATTGACTTCACCCACAATTCAAAAATTAAAAAATAAAACAAAGAGTGTGTCTGACCGATCAGTGAAAGGACTATGTGGGCCAAGGGGCTGCCACAATTATGGATTGGTGAGAGGGAGGAAAGGAGGGAGGCAGCAAGGGCAGTTCCCAGTCACCTAAATGCCTTTCAAAGACATGGCAACCACTCGCTTGCTTTCTTGGGGTTTCTTTTCTTCAGTAGTTGTGTTTGTACAACCTACCCCACACCCCACTTCTCATACTAAATACAGAGTCTGAGAAAATTAAAGCAGCTGTGGAAAAATTCCCACTTGGATATCTTTTCCTGCCCAGTAAAACAAAAACGACTATAACAGGGCTGGAGAGATGGCTCAGAGGTTAAGAGCACTGACTGCTTTTCCAGAGGTCCTGAGTTCAATTCCCAGCAACCACATGGTGGCTTACAACCATCTATAATGAGACCTGGTGCCCCCTTCTGGCTTGCAGGCACACGTGGAAGGAATGCTATACACATAATATAATAAAAAAATTTAAAAAAAAACGACCATAACAAAAATATGCAGCCGGGCGGTGGTGGCGCACGCCTTTAATCCCAGCACTCGGGAGGCAGAGGCAGGCGGATCTCTGTGAGTTCGAGACCAGCCTGGTCTACAGAGCTAGTTCCAGGACAGGCTCCAAAGCCACAGAGAAACCCTGTCTCGAAAAACCAAAAAAAAAAAAAAAAAACAAAAAAAAAACAAAAATATGCATATCTAAAAAAAACAAAAAAATAAAATAAAAAAAATACATATCTAAGCAGACCAATCAAGTTGTAGCCTCACCCTATTATATTTATTTATTTATTTATTTATTTATTTATTTATTTATTGGCTTTTCAAGACAAGTTTTCTCTGTAGCTTTGGTGCCTGTCCTGGAACTCCCAGAGATTTGCCTGCCTCTGCCTCCAGAGTGCTGGGATTAAAGGCGTGCACCACCACTGCCCGCCTTAGACTCACCCTTTAATGGTTCAGCAAGGAGTTCTAGCTGTTAGGAAGGGCTGGTGACCTTGAACTTTACTAGTCTCTGAAATCTGCCTTCTCACTTTTACCAGGTGCCCTCAGGGACAGGAGTGGAGGCCAGGGCCTGTAGCTTTGGCTTGTACATTTACTTCAATTTTAATTTTTTTGTCTTGTTTTTCGAAACAGGGTTTCCCTGGGTAACAGTCCTAGCTAATCTGGAACTAGCTCTTGTAGACCAGGCTGGCTTCCAACTCCCAAGAAATTCACCTGCCTCTGCCCCCTGTGTGCTGGGAATAAAGGCATGTGCCACCACCACATTTATTTAAACCTCTCTCTCGGTGTGCCTGTGTATGTGGGGGAGACAGGGAAGGTGTCATATTTCCAAACATTTTCATAACTGCACTTAGCACTGCACTCTTTTACATTTTATTTTACTTTTAGTTGAGACAGTGTTTCCAGTTGTGTAGTTTAATTTCAATTTCTTAAAGAATTTTTTTTATGATTTATTTAACCATGCAGGTGCTGGGAATTGAACCCAATTTCTCAGGAAGAGCCAAGAAACTAGCTCTCCAGGCTCTTAATTTAAAAGTTTATTTATGTGTCTCTGGGTGTGCCTGTGCCTGTGCCTGTGTTTGTGTTTGGTGTGTGTGTGGGGGGGGGGTATATTTTGACCTCACCAGATGAAGGCATTCAAGAGCACTGGCTCCATATCTGGCAGAGGCAGGATCTCTGGGAGTTTTAGGCCAGCCTGGTCTACAAGAAAGGAGCTAGTTCCAAGAACAGTCTCCAAATCAGCAGAGAAACCCTGTCTCATAAAGTAAAACACAAAACCAAACAAGAAATAAATAAATTGAGAGAGAGAGAGAGAGAGAGAGAGAGAGAGAGAGAGAAAGCGAGAGAGAGAGATAGAGAGAGAGAGAGAGAGAGAGAGAGAGAGAGAGAGAGAGAAGAAATGTGGATTTACAGATAGGAAATAAGAATAAAAAGAGAACGTTACCAACAAGACAGCCTGGTCTATAAACTGAGTTCCAGGACAGCTAGGGCTGTTACACAGAGAAACCGTGCCTCAAAAAATACTAAAAGAAGAGAAAAAAAAAAGCAAGCAAGCAAGAAAATGCAGGTTTTTTTCCCCCCTTTTTTGTCTTTGTTAATTCCAGGCCATTCATTTTAATTTTACTTTTTCTTTTAAGATTATATTTTCAGGGGCTGTAGAGATGGCTCAGAGGTTAAGAGCACTGACTGTTCTTCCAAAGGTCCTGAGTTCAATTCCTAGCAACAATATGGTGGCTCACGACCATCTGTAATGGGGTCTTCTGGCCTGCAGTCATGCATGGAAGGAATGCTGTATACATAATAAATAATTAATTAAAAAAAAAGATTGTATTTGCAGCATAAGTGTTCAGAAAGAAGAAGTCCTGGGCCATGTAGTAAAATAGTTTGTCTGAAACACAAATAAAAAGACAGGTCCTGTCTCAAAAAAAAAAAAAATCAAATTAAAATGTGAAATAAAACAAAGAAGGGGCTTTTTGTTTTGTTTTGTTTTGTTTTCTATGAAACCTGAAAATGGCTGAATTCAACAATTATCCAACTTCAGCAAGAAGGTACTGTTTCCCAGCTTCAACCAGAAAACAGCAAATATGCACATCTAGGCCCTGTCAACAGAAGAGGGCACTAGATTTCCACCATGTGGTTTCAGTAAAGTCCAGAAATTCCATCTCTCCATTTCTGATTCTTTCAATCACTGCAGGCAGGCCTGCATTTAGTGAGTGGACACCACTCCTCGTTCCTTCCTGTTTCTCACGTGTTCATGTCTCACGTGTTCATGTCATAAACACGCGCACATGTGTTTATGGGGTGGCTTTTGAACTAACCAAGATGACTGGTTCCATATCTGGCAGAGAGGCAGTTGGATCTCTGGGAGTTTGAGGACAGCCTGGTCGACAAGAGCTAGTTCTAAGACAACAGAGAAACCATGCCTTGAAAATCAAAACCAAAACACAAACAAAAATAAATAAATAAATGAATGAATAAATAAATACATAAAATAAAACATGAATTAAATGAGAAAGAGAGAGGGAGAAGAAATGTCAATTTGTCAATTTTCAGACCAGAAATAAGAAAAAACAAAACCATAATGTCACCAAGATGACAGCCTGGTTTATATAGTGAGTTAAAGGTATTATACAGAGAAACCAAAAATAAAAAATAATAAATGAAGAAAACAGGAAGGAAGGAAGGAAGGAAGGAAGGAAGGAAGGAAGGAAAAATAGGTGCTTTCCTTTTTTTCTTTGTTTATCTCAGGTTATTTATTTTTATTTAATTTTTTTCTAAAATTGCAGCAGCAGCAGTATATTTTGGGCAGCTGACTACTATCATGGAAGCGTTCAGAAAGAAGTCCTGGGCCATGTAGTGAGATAGATTGTCTGGAGCATAAATAAAAAGCCAATTCCTGTCTCAAAAAAAGAAAAAAAAATCAAGTTAAAATGTGAAATAATAAAATAAATAAGGGTGGTTTTTTTTTTTTTTTTTTTTTTGCAATGAGTGAATTCAAGTCAACAACTTTCAATTTCCCAACTCCAACAGGAAAGGCTGCAGATATCCATATCAAAGAGGTCCAGTGGAGCTGTAGCCACACCCTTTAATGCTTGTGTCCCAAGGACACAGAGTTTAGGAAAGAAATGATCTTGATCTTTTTTTCAGGAGATCTGAAAACTCAAAACAGCAACCAAACACACACCAAGTAGGAAGAAATGACAGAGAGGCAGGGGGAGTTCAAGGCCAGCCTCACCTACCAAGGACATTCCAGGACTGTTCCTAGATAAACCCTGTCCTCACAAAACCAACACACACACACACACACACACACACACACACACACACACACACACACACACAAAACCCAGAAGAATAAGGAAAGTGTTCCTGAAACACCACAAACCAGCTAGATTGCACTTAATAGCAATCAAAAGTGGGTGAAATATAAAATGGAGAGAAATTCTTTGATGAAATCCAACCCTCTTTCTTGGTCAAAGCTGTACAGCCAATAGAACTAGAGGGAGGGAACATGTGTCCATCTCTCAATAAAAAAAGAAAAAAGGCTAGAATCTCACTGTGAGCGTAAAAGATGAAAATCTTACAGCTGACACCATCCAGTCTCAAGTTAGAAAAACTTGAAATGATGCAACAGGAGACAGACAGTTTCCCAATGAACTCTTGCTATTCTCCTGGGGAAGTTTTGTTCCTGAGGGTTTTTTTTTTTTTTTTTTTTTTTTTTTTTTTTGATTTTTCGAGACAGGGTTTCTCTGTAGCTTTGGAGCCTGTCCTGGCACTAGCTCTTCTAGACCAGGCTGGCCTCGAACTCAAAGAGATCCACCTGCCTCTGCCTCCCAAGTGCTGGGATTAAAGGCGTGCACCACCACCGCCCGGCTCTGAGGGTTTTTGGAACAACTAAAATCCCTCTTATCTTTCTGTTTTGTTTTGTTTTCCATGCCCCCTCAGAGGACACCTGGATGTTTTTTAAGGATTTGGTTTTATTTTATTTAAGTATTTTGTTCCTCAGACATAACTCTGAAAACACTAATACGTAATAGCCAGTTTCTATTCAGTTCAGTTCAGATTTTTACCAAAACCTCCTGTCTGGCATGTCTCTTTCTTTGTTGAGTTCCTGTACTTACAGAAGCCAAGAGATAGCTGGCAGCCATCCATAGAAAATGCCCTCTCCCTTTGAACACGGCCCTCCTTTGGTCTGAGTTTCTCACACAGCTCTGATGATGCAGGAGGATGCCAAGGGCCCAGTTGGTGCCTCAGCCCGATGCCTGCATCTGTGCCTTGGCAGCAGCTATTCATGTCTTGCCACTCAGAGTCAAATTCCCTTAAGTTTAGCCTTCCCTAAGTGCTTGTTCACTTCAGAGGACTCAACCCTCATCTTCCGTGTCCTCCTGGCCTAATTTCTCATATTACTGATTTACTGAGTATGAATCAGTAATATGAGATGTTCCGGAGAGGGAGGAAGGGACATTCATGAAAAAAGTGAGTGTTCAACTAACTAACTCCCCATGGGTGAAGGAAGTAGTGAAAAGATTTTAATGAAGCAGAGAGAAATTTCTGGTTTTGGAAGGAGGAAATCCTGAATGGCTCCCTCTGTGTCGCAGGAGAGACTCCTGGAAAGGAAACCTCAGGTTTCCGGTCAGTCGGTCGGTTGGTCAGTTCGGGGAGAAATATTAGCAAGGAGGTAAAGGCCGTGCCTCACGACATCAGCAGTCCCTTCTCTGGAAATTCTACGGTATCCCGGAGAGCTCTCGGAATTTTGTGATGTCACTCGTGTCCTAGAAACGCCAAGTGCCCTCAAGATACACTCTCTCGGTGCCTATAAGACTCAGTTCTAGACATGTTGTCTAGAGAATGGAGATCATGGAGAGGCCAGAGGGAGGAAGAAGAAAGCTGACCTCAGATCTCAGAGGAAAACACGGAGAAATAATTAGTGGTCCTGGGGAAGACGAAGTGAGTTCACCACTAGCAGGGACTAGAGAGATTTCTGGATGTGATGGCTTTGAGACTTCCAGGGCTAGGGCTCAGGAACTGGGAGGTTTCTGGAATGAAATAGGTCTGTCTTGTTTCTCTGAGTTCCTAAAGGGCCAACCCACATCAAAGATTCACGATAGTTGATTTGACAAAGTCGGGAATTGACAAGGAGTGCGGAAGGAGTCAGTGAGATTTCAATACCAGCACTGCACATCACCCCCTCCCCCCCCCCCCCCCCCCCCCCGGTCCTTTTCGTTGTGTAGCAATAATAATAGAGAAGGGGGAATAGCGCTCTGCCAAAGCCCGTATTTTGTTTTTTAATAGTCCAGGTGTGTTATTTCTTTTTGTACATCAGGCCATGAATTCGTAGGGAATGGGCTCCAGCAGCTCAGGCTCCTTCCCGTTAGTCCTCGCGAAGTGTGCTTCTCTGGGTTCGCTTGAGCTGAACCCAGGTGCCCTTCTCTTTGTCTTCCTTTTCCTTCTGGTCGTTCTCCTTCACCCGCTTCAGAAAGCTGTCTCTGCTCTTTGAGTGCTTGATGTGTTCAATCCGCACATTAATTCTCTTGGCAAGAATCTTGCCCTTAACTCGCTTGTTTACAATGATGCCCACAGCATGCTGGGTGACATTGTAGACTCTTCCGGTTTTGCCGTGGTAACATTTATGGGGCATTCCTTTTTGAACAGTGCCCATTCCCTTGATGTCTATAATATCGCCCTTCTTGTAGATTCGTGGCCAAAGGAACAACTCCATGTTTCCTAAAGGGCCTAGAGAACATATAGCGAGTGCCCCTCCTCTTTCCCTTTGTGTTTGTCATTTTGGCGAGTTACTGAAAGATGGCTACCGCGGCCGAAAGGCCCAAAGCCCATATTTTACCATACCTTATATCACAGCCATTAACAGGGTTGAGGCATCAAGTGCTGCAGTCAGTCTGACTCCTGTGATCCCCTAAGGTTTCTAGCTTCCCAGTTATGAATGACACCCTGGTCTCCAGTTCAGCTTGAGAGCTCTTTAAGAGCCAATGGATGAGAGAGTGGGAAGAGACTGCCTTTTTTTTTTCTTTTTCCATTTCTTTCTTTCTTTCTTTTGCTGTTTTGTTTTGTTTTTCAAGAAAGGGTTTCTTTGTGTATCTTGGGCTGTCCTAAAACTCACTCTGTAAATCAGGCCATCTTTGAATTCACAGAGATCTGTGTGTGTGCTGTGATTAAAGGCATGCACACACCACAGCCCGGCTGAGACTGCAATTTCTTGTTAGCTCTGGGTAAGTGACAATGGCTCTGTGTTGTGAATCTCTGTGAATCCAGACTATGTTATGTCCTTCAATGACATGAGTCTGAAGCATCAAGCACCCATCCCTATACTCCCTGAGGTCTCTGAAGTCACGGTGCATCCTTAAAGGCTTAGAAAGCTTTTCCCTGGTTCACCTTTGTGTGTGTGTGTGTGTGTGTGTGTGTGTATGTGTGTGTGTTTTGTTCTATCTAGGAGAAGCACCATAGCAGTTGCATAGTGACTGAGACATTTGATTTTTAGGAAATGATTTTTCATATCTGTGAGTGGTCTCTCCATAGCCACTCATCTTTTCTTTTTTTTTTAAATATTTATTTATTTATTATGTATACAATATTCTGTGTGTATGCCTGCTGGCCAGAAGAGGGCACCAGACCCCATTACAGATGGTTGCCGGGAATTGAACTCAGGACCTTTGGTAGAGCAGGCAATGCTCTTAACCTCTGAGCCATCTCTCCAGCCCCACTCATCTTTTCTTAAACTTGAGTATAGGAATGAATGAATGATCCCTCCCTCCCTCCCTCCCTCCCTCCCTCTCTCTTCATGGGAACCAGTATCTGGTCTTGCATTGAGGGCTCCCCAGTTCTCAGCATCTCCAGCCCAACCTGTCACAAGCTGATCACACATTTGCAAACTTGGGATATATTCTGCTGAATTCCAGCCAGCCAGCCAGCCAGCCAGCCAGCCAGCCAGCCAACACTATCTTTCCTTGTTTCTCAGTTTGTTCTTATATTCTGTCTCCCCCCCCCCCACGTTTAAAAAATTTATTTATTTTTATCTTATGTGCATTTGTGTTTTTGCCATGGCTCTCGGGCTCCTGGATTACAGACAGCTGTGAGCTGCCATGTAGATGCTGGGAATTGAACCTAAACTATCTCTTCAGCCCGACATGGAGCATCTCTCTCTCTATAGCCCTGCCTGGAAAACTTTCAGAGTTCACTCTGCCCCCTGAGTAAAGGTGTTATGCTTCCTTTTA
>NW_024544908.1:0-7500 GCF_018167655.1 Microtus oregoni | reverse complement strand
GAGGGACGTGAGGGGGGACGCCGAGGCCCACGACGCTCGGACGGGCCCGGACCTCGGGGACGGGGAGAGTCATCGACCGGAGCCCCCGCCGCCGCACCGGAGGAAAAAAAAAGCACGCAAGTGAGGGGTATCTCACCGCCAGGCACCCAACCCGGTGCGGTGGCGGTTCCCCACACGAGACGCGCCTTCCCGGAGGACGACGACGACGGGGCCGGAAGAGTCCCCAGACGCACCTCGGCCAGCGGACCCACCGCCACGCCGCAGACGACGGACGTCCGCTAAGCCTCCTTCCCTCGCGAGGCTCCCGAAACGCGCAGAGCCTGCCTGCCTCTCGCACCCTCTCGCACGGACCCACCGCCGAGACAGACGCGCCCGCCACCGCCGAAGGAAGGCCCTCCGGCGGCGACGGGCCCCGACGCGTCCGGCGACGCGCCGGGAGACGACCGACCGCCGTTCTCTCCAAAGGCCGCACCCGAGAGAGAGGTCACGACCCCGCAAAGCCAGAACCGGATCCCCGACCCCGAGGAGGGACGGGTCAACCGCTGCTCCCCAACCGTGGGAACGCTGCCGGGGAGGGGGAGCGAGGCGACCTCCACACGGCACACAACACGAGCGACGCACGCACGCGACGCGCGCGGCGAGGCCGCGGTCCGCGGGAACGGCAAAGACGGGGAAGCGCGGGAAGGACCGCTCGCGGCGGGCACGGACGGTGGACGGGTGGGGCCCGGGAGCCCACCGCCACCCAGCCCCGCTCTTTCCGCTCGGTTCCACGCCCCGACCGAGGCGCGTACGCACCCTCGGGGGGAGCGGGGGAATCGGGGTCCCGCGGCACTCGGGCGTGCGCGCACGCGGCCCCCCTTCGTTCCCCACCACGGGTAACACATCTCAGGCTCCGACACGGCACGCCGGCTTCACGACACGCTCTCTTGCCCCGCGTGGTTCCTCCCCGGACTCGGAGCGAGGAGGCGCGGGCCGCAGCGGGCGACACAAACGCTCGGGTCTTCCCCCCCCAAAGACGGGACACGGCGAGGGGCACCCGGCCAAAGCTACGCGCATCGGGCGTTCAGGGCGTGCCGGGGCGACCCCAAGCACGCCCTCTCTTCCCATCGGATCGCTAGAGAAGGCACTTTTTCTCACTGAGGGCGGGCGGGACGGACCCGGCCCGACGAGCCTCCGGCCGCGGCAGCGCAAGAGCAGGGGAAGCGACACACGCACACCGCTCGATGATCTCGAGCGCGGCGAGGCGGGGGGGTCTGCGGTATCGGTAAGGCTTCCTTTCCGGGGCGCACTCTTGAGCGTTCGCGGACAGGGGGGACCGGACCGAGAAAAAGCATACTACACAAGAGGTCCCCCGAGAGCCAGGCCTGCCTCTCCGGCAACACCCACCGGGTCTGCACCAGGCGGGGAGGCATTCTTATAGTCAGTCCATCAGACAGACCACCTTTAACGGTGAGAAGAAAATGAAAAAGGCCGGCCGCGACCGCTCAACACCACCCAACGGCTCACCGCCTACGGGAGAAGGCAGCGCGTGGTGGGCCGCTCGCCCGATCTCACGAGATAGCCGTGAGAGAGCCATCTTACCGCTCGCCTCGACCCCCTTACTTGATCCTCGGGACCACACACCTCGCAGAGGAACACCGCTAAAGGCCGTACACCACGCGCAGGAGGCATACACGTCAGAGAACCGGGAAACGCCGCCGCCGCTCAGAACCGGGCACCTCTGAAGATCGGCCTGGAACGCTCCAGGAGCACCACAAGGATCACAAAGCAAGGCGCGTGCACACGAACCCGGTCGGGAGGGGCACGTAACACGGCACATCAGCCGACCCTCCCCCGGCTCGGAGGGAGGAGGGCCAAACAGACCCACACACGGTGGGCATAGCGAAACGCGCGACGGGGAACAAAGCCCCCGGCGCGCCTCACAGGAACCCCCACGAACCACAGCGAGGAGTGCGGGGGGGCTTTCACAGGGCTCAGGCCGGATAACCGCACCCCTGCCTTCCACACACCACCGGTAAAGGTGGGGAGGAGAGACGAGGGGCCCGCTGGCAGAACGAGAAGAGCGGCCGCCATTCGCCATGAATGTCCGTCCCTCGCCTGGCGCGGCTTAGGCCTCCGGCCCGAATGAACACAGGGCGAGCACACCACATCGATCAACAAAGCGGAACCGGGAAGAATCGAGCGAGAGATCACCACAGACCCAACACATGCCGCCAAAAAAAAACAAAAAAAAAAAAAAAGAAAACCCTTCACACACCTCCACACCAAAAAAACAGCGGCGGGGGGGTCAACCAGGGAATCCAAGAAAAGGTGTGCACTCGGGAGGCACATAAGGCAGCAGAAGGGCCGGGCCACCCTCAACCCAAAAGGACTCATGGAGACTCGGGAGCTCCACAAGCTGGGAAGGGGGTGAGAAAAAACAGTGCGCTCGGGAGGCACACGGGAGCAGAGGACCATGGAGGAGACTCGGGAGCTCCACAACCTGGTCCCCGCCCTCCCAAAAAAAAAAAAGAAAAAAAAAAAAAGCACCGGGACGGTAAGGGAGAAAGAAGCATCGAGAGACGGGTCCCACCATCCAAGCAGAACGGGTGACAAGCCACGAAGCGGGGATGCCTGACACGCTTCACCACGGGCAAAAGCAAGGCAAGGAAGCCGGTCATCTCAAAAAGCTGCACAGGAAAAGCACACACGGGCCCAGCCCCAAAAGGCAGCGAGACGCGGGCTGGGCTAGACGGGAAAAGTAACACCCAGTGAGGCTCAGAAGAGAGACCGCCACCTAGCGTCCTTTAATGTCACCCAATTAAAGGACAGCGTGTCAGCACCTATCTGCAGGTACAATAAGGACAGATAGCAACCATTAGAAGAATGACAACAGGTACGGGGAGTCATTCACAGACCACACAGAACTCCTGAAAGTGAGGCTGGGTGAAATGTCCCAAAAATGTCCCCATAAACAAGAGAACCGACCCTCAAAGGAACAACTGGTCGACCTCATAACCATGAAAGGACCGAGAGAGCGAGGTGGACATGTCAGAAAGCCGGGCGCCCAGCCTCCTCCCGGCCGAGGACCCTGCGACCAGCCGCTAGGAATGGAGAAGGGCAAGAAGAAAAAACTTGGAAAAAAAAAAATCTCGAGTCCAAGAAACCGGGGACCAGTGAACAGGGGAGCCGGGACCACCACCCTCCTCTCGGCCTCGACAACACGAGGCCCGCCGCTGGGCTCTCGCAAGACCGAGGGCAGGAGAAAGGGGCGGGGTAGAGCTCCGAGACCCCAACGAGTCCGGACCAGGGAGGCGAGGAAGCCGGCACCACGGCCTCCTCTCGGTCTCAGGATGGCAAAGCCCGCCACTGAGGACCGAGGGTTCCTGATAAGAGGAAGAAAATGAATAAAAAGCTCCGAGAGTCCGGAACAGGGAGGCGAGAAAGCCGGGACCACCGCCTCCTCTCGGCCTCAAGATGAGGAAGTCCGGCACTGAGGACCGATGGTTCTCGCAAGAGGAAAAAAAAAATGTCCGAGACCCCAGCGGGGAAGCCGGGATCAACCATCGCCTCCTCTCGGCCTCGGGTCGCCGGGTCCCAGGGCTCTTAGAAGAGAGAAAAGGCAAGGGAAAAGCAACTTTTAAAGCCGGGGTATTTCACCGATCCTGGGCCCGGGAGGACCCGACACCTAGCGGGGGTACGCGAACGACTGAAGCCTTCTGGTCGACCCGCTCGAGTCTCCCAGCACCCTCTCCAGCTGGTCCCGTCACTCGGTTCCATCCCCAACGCATGCACGCATGCACCCATGGGTGACTTCCGGCACAACCTCCTACACAGAGACCGTTCCCAAGCACGACACCGACTCCGGGACACACCCGCCTGCCAGGCCGGGACTCTCGTCACTCTTTCCGCCTCACAAAAGCCGTTTCGCCCCGTCCTCGTCACCGACCGAGGACCAGGAGAAAAAGGCCACCGCTAGGGGGCGCCCGACAACCGACCGCCATAGATCGCTCGCTCGCTCGCTCGCTCGCTCGCTCGCTCGGCCGCGGCGGCGGCGGCGGCGTCTTCACCTTCTCTGGCGTGACAGCGTCCTCCCACGCTCACGCCCGGAGGTGGCACGGGCCCACAGCAGGACAGGGAACTCCCCTGTCGGTTCCCCCACCCCACCCCCGAACACGGTGAACGTGGGCCGGGCTGGACATTCGGGGCTACGAAAACGAAAGTACGACCGAGACCACAGGCAGCTAGGAAAACAGGGGCGAATCGATCGTTCGCTCGCTTGCTCACGGGAAACAAAGAGTGTGTCTGACAGGCCAGGGGCTTCTGCAACCATTAGGGCATGGTGAGAAGGAGGGACCGAGGGGGACCGAGGGGGACCGAGGGGGACCGAGGGAGGCGGCAACGGCAGTTCCCTGCCATCTAAGTCTCCTTTCACCATGGCCACTGCTTGCTTGCTTGCTTGCTTGCTTGCTTGCTTGCTTGCTTGCGGTTCTTTTTCTTCACCCCACTCCCCACACCCTCAGCCCACACTTCTCAGACTAAATACCGAGTCGGAGAAAATTAAAACAGCCGTGGAATAGTTTTTTTTAAAAAAATAATAATCATAATAATAATAATGAAATAAAAATAGTTTTGAAAAAAATCCCACTCGAATTTCATTTCCGGGAATAATATCGTCATAGTGATGTGTCATTTAGGACAGAAAAAATAAACAGGTCACTTTAGTCATTTCTTGGAGAGGGTCTGTTTCCCCACCACGATGGTTCTCACTTGCTGAGTTGCTGAAGATGATCTCCTGATCCTCGTGTTTTCAGTTTCTGAGTGCTGCTGACATGACAGACATGGGCCCTCACACTCGAGTTTATGAGACACTACTGAGAGCGTGGAGCCCATAGGACAAGGCTCTGGCTTTCCCTTCCCCTCCCACATAAGCCAGATAGATAAATAAATAAATGCCCAGCAGCAGAAGCATGAAAGCAGCTTCTCAGACCCTTTAGAGCTCCTGAGTACTGGGGTTACAGTCATGGCAGAGGATATGACTAGGCCAGGGCTCCCTTCACAACCACCATCCAGGCCTGCCTGCCTGCCTGCCTGCCTGCCTGCCTGCCTGCCTGCCTGCCTGCCTGCCTGCCTTCCTTCCTTTTTTAAATGCCAGTTTACTAAAATTTTAGTTATTTTTAATTGCGTTGGGAGGCTAGAAATTTTTGGGTTTTCGGGAGAGGGCAGACATATGAAAGAAAGGAAGGAAGGAAGGAAGAAGGATCAGAGCAGTGAATATACAGGTACACAGTCCTTACACCAATGTTGACTGCAGATAGAAAAATAAAAGGAAGAAAAAAAAAATAGAACGTCACCAAAAGGACAGCCTGGTCTATAAAAATGAGTTCCAGGACAGCCAGGGCTATTCCATGAAATTGGCTGAGTTCGAATCAGCAATTTCCCAACTCCAACAAGAATGTTTACTACAGGAAAGGCAACAGATGTACACATCAAGGAAGGCCAGTGGAGCTGTAGGCACACCCTTCACACCCTTTGAAACTTCTCTGTCCCAAGGTCACAGAGTTAGGAAAGGAAAATAACAACACGTCACTGAAGTCATTCCTAGGCTAGGCCTTCCTTCACAACCATTTGAAAGGATCAGAGCACTGAATATACACACGCACGGTAATTACACCAACGTGGACTGGAAAGACACCTAAACTAACAGAGACACACACACACACAATCCATAGCATTTGCTGCCTAGCAGATAAAATGAATGCCAGTGTCAGTAGGCACACCCTTCACACCCCTTGAAACTTCTCTGTTGCAAGGTCACAGAGTTAGGAAAGGATCTTGATCTTGAACTTTCCTTAATAGTGAGTCTGTGTGTGTATATCACACTCAAGCCAAGTACCCCTCAGAGCTCATGGAAGACAAAACAGAGCTCTAGAACGGGGGGGGGGGGGGGGGGGGGGGGGAGGTTCACTCAAGAAAATGAAAGCAAAACCCTACACAAACCCTGGCACACAGTAAAATCAGTCCTATGAGGAAATTTGTAGCTCTAATTGCCTACTTTTTAAAAAGACTTCTAACCGGGTAATGGTGGTACACGCCTTTAATTCCAGCACTCGGTCTGGTCTCCAAGAGCTAGTTCCAGGACTGACTCAATTAGAGAGAACTAGAGAGAAACCCTGTCACAAAACAAACAAAGGAATAAAGTATTACATAAATACTTTATGGAAGAATAGATGGACAGATAGACAGACAGACAGACAGACAGACAGACAGACAGACCCACACCCCATCTTCTGCCTTCTGAAGGTACCAGGCTCTCTCACAGGGGTCAGGCAGAAACGTAGGCAGTGTATGTGTGTGATATCAAGCAAGCCTATATGTGATATATAGGGTATGATAGGATAATGTCAGTATTAAATTGGGGTAGGTCTCAGGAGCACAAGAACCCAAATCTGTGCTGTACTCCCTGTCACCAGAAGAGGGCACTAGATCCCCACCATGTGGTTTCTGGACATTCCAGAAATTCCATCTCTCCAGTTCTCATCCTTTCATTGTTCCTCCTGCATGCCTACACCTAGTGAAAGAGTGGGCACCTTTCCTCCTGCTTGTGTGTATCTGTGTCTGTCACAGCCTGGATAGCCAGAGTGCCCGCCACCTCTGCCTGAGATAGATGTGACCGGCAGCCCTGGGGCTGGGGGGAAAGGGAGAGAGTGGGTCCCTGGAGAGCCTTGGGCAGAGGCTCTGTGGATTCCCTGGAGGAGGCCTGACCTCCTCTGAGGAGCCCATGGGGGAGGGGAAAGGGAAGGTCAACCATTACAGCCCTGCCTGGCTTTTGCTTTGCTTTGCTTTGTTTCTGTTTTGTTTTGTTTCCAGGTACAGCTGTGACCAGGTCTGAATCCAGGACAGACTCCAAAGCTAGAGAGAGAATCCTGTCTCAGAAAACAAAAAAATAAACGAATGGATAGATAGCTACATAGCCAGACAGAGAGATGATAAAAACACCTCCAAGATCAGGGAGACCAAGGCAGGCAGATCACTGTGAGTTTAAGGCTCCCTTGTTCTGCAGATTGAGATTCAGGACAGGCAAAGCGACACAGAGAAACCCTGTTTTCAAAAAAAAAAAAAAAAAAAAAAAAAAAAGGTGGGGGCTGGAGAGACATGACTCTGTGGCTAAGAGTGCTGACTGCTCTTCCAGAGGACCCAGGTTCAATTCCTACCACCCACATGGCAGTCAACTCCAAGATCTGACACCCTCAGATAGACATACATGCAGGCAAAACACCAATGCCGATAAAATAAATTATTAGGAAAATAAATATATAAAAGAGGTGTTTAGTGCATGCCTTTAATCTCAGCACCAGGAGGAAGAGGCAGATGACTCTCTGTGAGTCTGAGGCCAGTCTTGTCTACAAAGTGAGTCCCAGGGCATACAAGGGTACACAAGGAAACCTTATGTTGAACAACCACAAATAAACAAACAATAAAGAGATAATAACAATAAAAATATTTGAGAGTTCAAATAAT